>NW_015660051.1:1094240-1119019 GCF_001515625.1 Sinocyclocheilus rhinocerous | reverse complement strand
AGACCGAATCAGTGTTGCCAAGTCCGCGGTTTTCCCGCGGAATTGGGCTACTTTAACACTGTTGCCGCTGGTTGTGTTTCATGTCCGCGGGTTGAAGCGACTCCAAAAACATGATATTTATCCCCAGGAATGCGAATTTTAGCAGGGGAACCCCGCCAAAAACGTGTATTTTACTCCCCACCTCGAAACGCGATTGGGCTAGTTTTGAGTAGCGATTGGGTGTTTTTTTTGTGTGAGAACCTGGCAACCCTGGACCGAATGCATGGATCCAATATAATAATGCACTTGAGATTTCTTTCACCACTGTTTAGGTTCACTTAAGACATAACCGACTCTGTTTACTAGAATACTTGCCGATACAGTTATTTTGAGATAATTTTGTGTGTATTGTGGTGGCTTCTGCCGCTGCTGTGGGGAATCATTCTCAAAGTCTTGGGGTTTTGATGCCAGAATTTAGATTTTATTATTCAGAGACAATAAAACCGAGAAAGCTCTGCAGAACAATCTCTAGAGTCTGTGTCTGTACTCTCTTTTATACAGTGCTTCCCGAAGGCGTGCCCATGTTCAATACATTTCATACATATGGTTATTGTTTATAAACTCTTTTACCTCTTTTGGCTGTGTCTCCAGCCTGCTTTTAGGATGTATAATTTATTTTAAGTGAAACGAGGAGGCCTAATCATATATTTTGTCTAATGTCAAAACAGGGCATGCAACTTTACCATATACTGTATTTTTGTAATGTATGCACCAAGGAGGTCTCATCATATATTTTGTCTAATGTCCAAATAGAGTGTGCAGCTCCACCATATACTGTACCCCTGCACTGTCTGCACATTCCATTCTCATGCAGGCCTCACACACAGGCAGATACATGATTATAAGTAGAATAACTGGATACATAAATGGCTAGATTCACATTGATTATACTTGATTAGTTCATATTTTGACCAATAAAATCTTCCACAGTATGTGTTCATTCAGATGCAAAGATATGCGAAAGAGGAATCAATTCAATGCGCATTGTCTGAATGGTTTAAAACACTTGAATGTTTAAATCGGCAAGACTTAGAAACACGTGCAAATGATCAACTATGATCCGTTTTACCCCTAAAAGCTAGTGAACAACACAAATCAAGGAAGGAATTTTATATCACTGTTCAAGATAGCCCGTCGGGCAGGGCGGTGATACATTTTGGTAGCCCGACTGTAAAACAATAGCCCCGGGACGTCGGGCTAGCGATTTTGCGAGCCCTGCTGTAGGATGGAAAGAGTTCACATGATCAGTGCCACAAAATTGATAATTAAACCCTTGACATTGCTTAAACAACGGCACTATTAGCATTGTTCGATGACTTTTTATAATAGTGCTTGATACACACTTACACTTATGATTTTTACTTCAATTTACAAAGCTACAACAAGCACACACAAACCTGTAATAGAGTATCAAAAGCAGTGTGTGCCGGTTATAGCTGAAGGCTAGCCGTGTGACAAAAGGCCCTTTCAAGAACTCCTCCTTCCCATTTCTAAGTAAGTTCAACCCATCACCGCAGAGTAGAAATGTTACATGAACTCATTAAACTCACACAGACAGGAGCTTCATTTGATCTTTGATGTGAATAGTACAAAAATCTACAGCTTGCTGTGGCTGTGACCCTTTGAAAGTAGCAGCTGAGTGAGCAGCATTTTCTTCGGGTTAAATTATTTTGTGTTTTATGTGTGTGTGCGTATGTGTGCTTATGTACCATTGGAGGAAGTGTGTGCTTGTTTGTGTTTGTGTCTGTATGATGAAGGAGCCTTCAGGCAACTATAGAACACACAGGCTCTCTAATGAAATGTCTGCAGCCTGGCTGCCTTTATTGAGTCTAATAACACATCATTATAGAGAGCGCTGTGCCCACCCTCCTTCACTACAATAGAGGTCCGAACAGGTGAAACAGGCTTCTCTCTTTTCATCAGACCCCTCCTCTTGTTCTCTAATTATGCCGTATATAATAACATGTTCTTTCATTTCTACTGAGAATGTGATTTCAATCACTGACTACAAATTAATTATTTTGATGGCTTTGTTTTACATGAGTTTTCTATATCTACCTGTGTTGTCCTAATGAGCACATGGTTGCCTGACAATTGGCCTCTATCTGCGAATGATTAAAATAACAAGCACATTAGTGTTTGGATGTCCCGGTGGACACTGTCGCTTCAATTATCACTAAGTGGAGGCTAAATTTTACTAGCCCTGTTGAAACAAGTCATCCCTCAAAACAATCTGTGTGAAGCCGAGGTCAATTTGTGAGTAAAGGTACACTGAGGCCAACAATCACTGTCTTTTTGCTTTGTCATTTAACAGACGCTTTTATCCAAAGGGGCTCCATATTACATGGACAGTCCCACTGGAGCAACCTGGGGTCTTGCTCAAGGGCACAATGATGACAGCACAGATTTCAGGATTGTTGGAGTTGTATCTGCAGCTTTTTGGGTACTGGTCCAGATCCTTGGGATACACCATCCCCAAATCTTTGATTTTGTCAAAGGGCTAAATAGCTAGGAATGGACCTTACAAGTTGCACATATGAGGCAATGGTTCTCAACCTTTTTAGCACAATTTTTAAAATAAATCCCAGAAACTGGGAGTGCCGATATAGGTGAATTATCAAACCGCAATTGTGATTTCAGAACTGTGTTTCTTATTAAAAACAAAAGTTATTGAAGGAAAAAAATAGTTCAGTTTATATGGTTATATCTTTCTTTCTTTTTTTTTACCATTTCAAGTTAGATTTGATTTAATATAATAATAATAATAATAATGTAAATTTTAAGTCATCATGCAGCCCCAAATTTGCTGGTTCTCCTGGATGAGAACAATTCATGCGAGATCCAACGTAATTTTGAATTCAGTTTCTGCAAAAATAAATAAATAAATAAATATTCACAAAAGCAAGTTGCGAATTAAGCTGTTTCCGTCCCACTTGTTCACTAGAACAAAATAGTCACTCTTATGTAAATTTGTTTTAGCAAATTTTTCAGTCAAATGACTTTTTTGATGTGCAGGCAGGTTTTATGCAATATCCTTTTACCATATAGCAAGATTTTTCAAAATTCAAAATTAGCATAAAAATATGCAGATGGAAACCCAGCTTATAACCTATTTGGGAGAATGGCATAAAAGGAGTCCAATAAGACCCATGCAAAGCTCACCTGGAGCCAAAAAACATAATAGTGACCCAGGAAAATATTGCTGAGATGAGCCAAAAATATAGCATTTTATCTAGAATTCAAAGTTGTATGTGTGCTGCAAATCTAACACAGCCCACACCTCAAAAAACACCATACCTACAGTGAAGCAGCATCATGCTGTGAGGCCGCTTTTTTATCAGCAGAGGCTAAGCATCTTGTTAAAATGGAAGGTAGATAGGATGCTGCAAATACTGCGAGAAGAAAATGAATTCATGATCTCAAACACAAAAAACACTAGTGACACAAATAGGTGAATGTCCCACTGTTGTCTTGTATAATCGCACAACCATTATACGACCAACCTAAATGGCCTGGAGCCATATGGATCATACTTCACCCATGACTTAATGCGGCTCTCGCTGCATTAGCATTAGCTTTTCAATGCATCGGTTATTTTTACAATGTCATGTGGCGATTCAGTAGTTGTGCAAACAATGACATGACAATGACAAACAAATATTTTTTTTTCTAACATAAAATGTTACACATAAATGTTTTTAAAAAAAAATCCCTTTGTCTTAGTTTTTTTTTTTTCCTGCATTCCCTAGTGCACTTGAGTGCTATATAATGGGCCAAAAATAATGCAGTTTTGAGTGTCTGCTGCATGCTGGGACACTGGGGGTTATTGCAACACAAGGTTCTTCTCTCTTAATCCTCTATGCAGCATCAGGTGGGTGTCATGGCTGCACTACTGAGTGGAGTGCGGAACAAGGAACGGAGGGAGACGAGGAGTACATCTTTCCAGAGACTTTTAATAACATAAAGGAAACACTGAAAACTCACGTAGCACAGGTAGACATGCTGGGCCTGGAGCCGACACTGGAGCGAGCTCTGGGGCTAGGATGAAGGCAAAGAACAGTCCTTTTCTCTTCATCCTCCTCGGGTTATGGGGAAACTGGGCAGCCAGCGGGCTTGTCATTGCGGTGACCGACGGGCTTGCGTCAATGGCTTCGCAGCGGCCGGCGGGCTTGACAACGGCGCGGCCGGCAGGCAGGCCTATCTTCGGAGCGGCCGGCGGGCTTGAGTGAGCCGCGGCCCCCGGAGTGGGGTGAGCTGGGGAGACGCGGCGCGTTCCAGCGGGAGTTGGATGACGAGGCTTGGGAAGTTTCTTTACTTCTTCAACTTCTAAATCAGAACCATTTAAGAACAGCACAAGATTAATCAGCTCGATCAGGGGAAAATCACACGTCAGAAGATCGCAGCAGATCGCAGCAGATCGCAGCGGATTATCTCGTCATCCAACCCCAGCAGGAAGCACACACCTAGAGCGGCGTCGTGCCAGCTCACCCGGTTAGAGAGCTCGAGAAAACCCTCCACATATCGCTCCAACCTCAGACCGCCCTGCTGCAAACTCCACAGCTCGTCCTCAGCTGCAGTCATCTTTTCTCATCTATTCTGTCACGGTTGCACTACTGAGTGGAGTGCGGAACAAGGAACGGAGGGAGACAAGGAGTACATCTATCCAGAGACGTTTAATAACATAAAGGAAACACGGAAAACTCACGTAGCACAGGTAGACAGGAACAGGAAACTAACCAAATATGGGCAAGGAGGGCACATGGGGAGCAAAACACACACAAAACACGGAACGTAGTCTGACAGTGGGATGCTGACCTGACAGAATTGACAGAATGACAGAAACAATTCCAGTCCATGTGGTCAGGTGGCTAAATGACTCAATGTGGCTAAAATGTGGTTCCTGCAAACAGATAAGATTTCATCCCATGAGTTCCTCCTCGTAAATGCAGAGCAATGGGTTGAGACATTCTTTCCTGTTCCATTACATGCTGGGACGTCATGGAGATGTGTTATACTCTTCGATATGCATAACTCTTCTTTTGACGTGCCTAGGTTGGAGATGGAGGCAGGTTGAATCTGAGGCTTACCGGTTAGTACAAGTGCAAGTAGGTTAGCATGGTTCAGTTGGAACCAACCAACCAAAGCAATATTTTAATGTGTTATATATTATTTACTAATATAATTTAATAATTATAATAATGTTTTAAATATAGAATATTTAATACACACACATACATAGTGTTGGGTAAGTTACTAATTACATCTACAACAGTGTAATTAGATTACTGTATTAATTACTCTCTCTAAAAAGTATTGCATTACTTATTACTTTCTAAATCCCATATCAACCTTGTCCAGTTAAACAATACAAGGGTAGACATGAAACTGCTCTTTTATAGTATATATATGGAGTCTTGTGGAGCATCGAAAACATGCTGTTGTCTAGCTATGTTTGCCTGTTCACCATAACATTGCAAAACCCTCAAAAATAATAAAACAGAAATGGTGACAAGGTTCTGTAACAGTATGTCCTGAGACTCTTGATTTGGACGGTTTATCAGTGCTGTGATCTCAGTGCTGTCTAAGTTTTGACCATGGGTCCGTGCCCTGTGATGGGCTGTCGTTTGCTGTGTTGGCAGGGTACGGCTGGAGGCCTTTTCGGACAACAGTGGGAAGCTCCAGCTGTCCCTGCAGGAGATCATTGAATGGCTGACAGCTAAAGACGAGGAGCTGTCCGAGCAGCTGCCCATAGGTGGTGATGTCGGAGCGGTGCAGCACCAGCGGGAGTTCCACCAGGTTGGCCTAACACACATGCATATCACACACAGATATCTCATGACTTTGCTCCTGAACACAGTTAATCTTGTCATCTATCAACATAACAGAATCATTTCAATATTTAAGACTGCAATATGGCAGCAGGAGTTCAGACAGAATGACATTAAAGATTCGAGCCCACCCACCTGTAAGCTAATAAAAAAGCCTCTGAATCCATTATCAAGATGCAAAAGTAGACCTGAATGAAACATGTTAATTGTAAATTTTAACCCCCCTCTGTTCATAAACCACAAAGAAGCTTGCAAGATCACCGAAAATAGAACAGAGAATAGTGGCAGCAACTGATGCATGCACAATAAATTGTTTAAGATGCAACTTTTATGTTAACACTTTTTTTCTCCCTCCAATTTAGGAATAGTTCACCAAAAAAGACTTTTACTCAAGTCATTCCAATCCTGTATAACATTCTTTGACACTGGAAGACAAATGGAGATATTTTGAAGACTATAATGTACATATTAAAGCTTGACATAAAAGCACTAGGAAAGAATCATAGATGGGGTTCTTATTACTTTTTGTGACATTTTGTAAAGAAACATACCAAAATGTACATTATTTACTGACATTCTTTCCCTCCAGTGAGCTGCTAATCATTGTAACCAGATCAGAGTCAGTGAGTCACTTGAGAATCAGTCAGATTTGTGAATGATTCATTTAGATCTGGATTACCTGATTTATTGAAGTGATCTAACTCAAAAGAATGATTCAGTTCAATGAAATTCATGTGTAGTTTTATAGCTCTTTTCACAATACACATCATTTCAAAGCAACTTTACAGAAAATCCACGATTCTACATCACAGTTAAGAGTAATCTGGTATCAGATGTGACTGTGTCAATGTAATGTTCATATTGCAGAAATGTACAATTCTAAGATACAAATCATACAGTTAACGTTATATATTTATTTAAGGAGAAACAATGAACAAGTTAAAGCAATGATTCATACACGGATCACACATCACTGCTTCTCTAATGAATTCACATGAACCCAGAAGAGCTGGGGTGGATGTCAGAATTTTGTTTCATACGGGTTTGGAAAGATATGAAGGGTGAGTAAATGGTGACAGATTTATTTTCATTTTTAGGTGAACTATCCCCTTAAATATTTACCACTCTCCTGTGTATACACATTATGTTCTGCATTCAAACTTGTTTTTTCTCCCAATACACGAACACAAATTCACTCTCCCAGATAAACACACACCTTGTAATTGGCCCTGTAGGATACTGCTTCCATCTTAGCACCAATTTCACTGCTGTCAGCTGAATAAAGCAGGAAAAAGAGGGGTACTGAGAGAAAAGATTGAGTGAGAAAGAAAGAGAGAGAGATAGCAAGCTCTTTCTTTCTGTGACTGACACACTGTGAAATCAGCCTCCAAATTAAGACCTGTATCTCACTGTCCCTTTCTTGGCTCTCACTTATTTCTCTCTTATTGCTCGCTTTTTGCTCTTTATGTAATATGTAGATACACATATGCACGTGCATGCACCCCCATCCTTGCGCTATCATTCCATCTGTCACATACTGTTCTCTTTTCCTCCAATTCACCGCTGCAATGTACAATGTTCGCGTTCCCAATGTGCCACATCGTCCTAAACCTTTACCTGACAAAGCAGAGAGCGAAATCACATATGCTGCTCTGCAGAGAATTACGCTATTTTAAGAAATTTTAATTATTGATCATAAGTGAATTTCTTTCTCTGTATTTTAATATCATACTCTTTTTGTCTTCCCCTGTGCTATTTTTTTTCTGAGTTTGTTGACAGATTTGAATAGATTGGGCGTATGGTTTGCTTTAAAAACTGTGTATATATTGAAGTTTGCCCTAATACTAGTGTAGACTGAAATTATAATCGAGTCTTTGAACACTAAGTAGATACCATCATTACTTAAAAGTACTTAGTTGAAGAAACAACAGAGACATCACTTGACAGAAACAACCATTTCTTGCAGCTTTTTCTACAAATGTATAATTAATACATGAGTGGTCTTAAGTCTTTATTTTTGTTTGCTCAGCCAAAGGCGGACCTCTCGAGTATGAAGTTTAGCTGCTATTAAGTTTCACAGCGAGTGGAATGAAAAAATTTCATGAAATAGCAAGGCATGGGCAAGAGGGCATGCTTTCCACAAAAACTTCTCAGGAGACCTCTTGATTCCAGCAGCCTGGCAGTTCATTTCTACTTTTGACCGTTTGATTTCAGTTTACAGTTTCTTGGTTGCTAACTCAGTTTGCAAATAGGTGGTAGAGGTTTCAAGGACTTGGCACGTGTTACTGGGGGTGACTCCTAATGTGGTTACAATGTGGCATAAGAACGCAATACTGGGTATTTCCTGTGGGTAATATGGGAGATAAAATAAATATTAATCTCTTCATGCTATAAGAGGATTGAGCTGTTGGATCATTCAAATAAATTACTTTAAAAAGAGGGGGTAATATTCCTCTGAGATAGTTACTGTCGCCTTAGTAACTATTAAGGATTAGTGGAAAAACTGTAGGTGGTGCCTAGAAATAGGGAGTTTACTCCATGATTGATATACATCATAGTTCAAGTGATGTATATCGAATGATATACATCATAGTTTACCACATTAGGAACCCAAATTGATTTCTATTGGTCTCTAGATGTTAAAAAAAAGTCTAAGGGTATTTAGAAGAGCCTTAAAGGGATAGTTGGAAATTCTGGCATTATTTACTCAACCTCATGTTGTTCCAAACCTGTATGATTTTCTGACTTCTGTGGAATACAGAAGATGATGTCTCAGTTGGGTCCAATAATGTTTTGGACCCCATTGACTTCCATTGTAGGACACAAACAGTTAAAATATCTTCATTTGTATGGACAGAAGAAAGAAATCCATACAGGTTTGGAACAACATGAGGTATGAATGCCAGCATTTCCATTTTTGGGTGAACAATCTTAATCTTAATCAAGTCTTAATCTGTCAATATCTACTCAGGTAAAGCTGGAAAAGCGGGTTTAGTTCAGTAGATTGACACCACAGGGGTCGATGGATGCTGTGGGGCTCCAATACAGTGTCTGTGAGCTAGTTTATGTGTGTCAGTGAAGCTGCTTTCATGTTTATTCCTGTGCTGTGATGTTTGATCATGTCAGCATGACACACTAGTAAACATATGATGTTGTGTGCAGGCTTTCATGGAAGATGTCAAATCCAGAGGGCCCTACATCTACTCGGTGTTGGAATCAGCTCAGACCTTCCTGGCACAACACCCATTCCAGGAGCCTGAGGAGACGTTGCCTGATGGCAAAGGTTTGTTCCCTGGTGATGAAAAATGGTTAATGAACCATTTTGATACATTTAACCAGGCATCATGACATTGTGTTCCTCTGGCTCGTGAATAAATAGTCACATGATATTTAGGGCTAAGGTGATTGGCTCAAAAACAAGGGGATCCTGCACCAGTCAGTCAACTGCCTCTAGCAATGTTTCCATTCAGTTTAATTTTCCATTAAAGTTTAATTCATGCAGAAAAGTAAGAATACTGCAAAAACAATTTCCTAATAAGTGCTGGTGATTGGCAGCAGATGGTTTATGTCTGGGTAAGAGCGTATCAGACAGTTTTAGGAGGTAATAGTACAGTGCCAAAAAACTACCCTTAAAGGGGTCATATGATGCTGCTAAAAAAAACATTATTTTGTGTAGGAGGGTGTGGTTAACTCTTAACTTTTATAAAGAATATCTCTTTGGTTTTGAGACTTTAGTGTTTGCAACTTTACAGATCTTCTTTATGCACCAAGAGCTTGTAACACTCCAAAGAGAAAGGAAAAATTGAAATCGCATCATATGACCCCTTTAATAAGTTTTGATGATTTTATTCTATTATTCATTTTTAGGGCTGTTTTTTTCAGTGAAAATATCTAAAAACTAAATAAAATAACTTGATAAGCAACACTACATACAATATTAAAGTTGGTTGTCATAGATTCATCTTAAATTTTTTTTTTGTCTTATTTTAAATCCTTTTGTTTTTAGCTAATTTATACTTAAAACTGCAGTGTTGCCTCTCAAGTAAATTTATTTTCAGATATTTTAACTGGAAAATAAGACAAAATACTTGTTAGTTTTTTGCAATATTTTATATGCACAGTTGGACAGTTTATTTGCATCTTGGTGTTTCCATCCATCGTTTTAAATGAATTATTCCAAAATTGCATAAAAATATGAGCATGGACACCCGGCTATTGACAGACAGCTCTTCATGTATTATAACCCACATTAACCCAGCACAGGTGCATAGAAATTGCAGTGCCTGATGAGAAACTGTCTCCCCACATGTAGGCCATCAACCCAATTCTGCATCCACATGTCATCATGAGTGTGTCTGTGTCATATGAAGCAATTAATAATGAAGAGATCAGGGCTGTTGTTTTCACAATGTTGGCTCATAGCCTGTCTGTTACTCCCTATTCTTACCCTCCTCTCCGTCATAGAAGTCTCTCCTCGCCGGCGAATACTGAATGTAAGTCGCTCCGTGTGGAAGCAGGCCAACGTGGCCAGTGACCTGTGGGAGAAGTTGACGGCGCGCTGCGTGGACCGACACCGGCACATGGAGCGAACCCTGGAGAGGCTGCTGCAGATCCAGGCCGCTATGGAGGAGCTGGCTGTGGCTCTGGAGCAGGCGGAGGGAGTGAGGGACGCCTGGGAGCCTGTGGGAGACCTGTTTATTGATTCGCTGCAGGATCACATAGATGCTACCAAGGTAATATGTCTTCGGTGACCTGATCACAAGATTGATTAATGTGGACAAATCGCTGTTTACACTTTTGTGATTGGATTTTAAAGGGAATGGTGTCTGATTTGGTAACTATATCCATCAATTACTACTTCAGTGCGTTACTGCATGCGCATAGCATAAAAGAGCAAAAAAAAAGTCAGCTACCATATATATCGGAGTCTCCCTGCATATGTGACATTTTCAGTAGAATTCACAGGGTTATTTTAGTCATGCTTGTCGTGCTTTATATGATCTGTGTCACTGCATGACAGGAAGTTCTGTAAAGTCACCTGCATGTATGTGTATCAAATATTTTATTTTTTAAGTTGCACAGAACGGACAAAGTTTAAACATAATATAGGCACAATGGTTGACTGATGTGAGTAGGCAGACTTTCAGATGTTGTCTAGGATGGATCAGGGTGCATTAGAGTTTACGCGACATTATGTGACGTTAAATCACAGCACACATACCAGTGCTACACTTACAAACAGACATCATTGCAACAGCATTGTTGTTGTTACAGCAGTCATTGAATTAGATCTATTTTGGTAGTAGCAAATAAAACTTTAAAAAACACCCATACTGCAGTATTACATCTTACATTGGTAGGCATGTTTGAGAAGTTGGAAAGTGACTTGAATTCGACTTTTGTATGGCTGGCTGTTGGGACCTTGTGATCCATGTACACTATTTACTTTTAGATGTGCTGCTTAAATAGATAAAGATGAAGAGGTTCAGTGTGCATTTATATTTATATAAATGTATTTCTATGGCCAGATGTTGATGTACTATGCGAGGCATTCTGATAGACTTTAGATATTTTTTCATTTGTTACTGGACCTCACAGCTTGCTCAATTACTAATTATAAGATTTTCAGCCAGATTGTAATGAGACTCTCCACAGGGCGCAGTTCTTTAATGGCATAGAAGGTCTTTTACTTTTTCTCTCACTTCATTTAACTGTAGGGTTTAAACAAGTGATTTATTTTTCAGACTTTAAATGAAATGTACTATTAATGTGTGATGTAATTTGCTTGTGATGTGAATGAGTCAAATAGATTGTTGGGAGGGGGGACATTACACTTTTATTTTTAGAATGTTATTATTTTGTTTTTATTTATTAATTTTTATCAAATGTTTTAGTTATTTTAATTAAATGTTTTTATTTATTTATTTTATATTCAGAATCAGATGAATTAGAATGATCTTTAATCGCCAGAAAGTTTGCAAAAACACCCAAGGAATTTGTTATGGTTTCACGGAGCTGGAGAATAGAAAGGAAAAAATTAAATAAGTAGAATTAAAATCTAAATCTAAAAGAATATACATTTAGATGAGGTAAACAGGAGACTTGTGTACATATGCACATTAAGTACAGTATACACAACTGTATAAATATAAATATTTGCATAATAAGTGTCCATTGCCTAATGGCAAAAAACAAAAAAAACCTTAAGTACACTGAACTACAAAAACAGGTACATAGTAGTGGGTATACTAGCTGTTCAAGGTGGAAATGGCCTGTGGAATGTTCTGGATGTTCTAGTGCACAGCGATCTGTAGCATCTGCCTGTCCTAGGTGAGAAGGGTCCGTGATGACGTTACCTGCTTGTTTCTTCAGTCTGGAGATCCTGGAAGTTGGGCAGGTGCATACCAATTATCCTCTAAGCCATCCTAACAGTTCATTGTAGTCTAAATATCAAGTATCAAGGGAGATCCAGAAAGCAAATGGCGGTCATAATCCGTCCAGTGGCATTTTTATATCTTGACCACGTTTACTTTCTGGATCTCCTTTGTACGGTTTCCATCCTGGGTGTTTTATGGTTTTCTGTTAATAGTACAGTTCACTCAGCTGTATGCTGCTATTAGTTTTGCCCTTAAGATACTGTACTCAGTCACTGACTATGATCAAACAGAGAGATTAGTGTCGCAACAATGAAAGAACTGAAAGATGAGGCATCTGAATATGTTATCCTGTAATCTACCGTGTTTTTCCGAAGTGTATCTCCCTAATGTTTCCCTTCGTAATCTACCAGTGACGATTTACAGACTCAGCCTCCTACAGCTGTACAGTAGGAGGTCTTTTTATTTGACGATATGATCATGGTTGTTCCCGTGGAGATAAGTAGAGTTATTATAGATATGGAACAGTGTAGGTATCTATTTACAGTACTACCTTGTGCATCAGTGAGTCAGAGTTTCTGTTCTGCTTTCCGGGTCCCAAAAGGCTTCCTTGTGTGTGGAAATGATATTTCTGTTTCTCTATTAATGTAAACACGTTTTTGTGATGTAATGTGCCTTTTTGTCAATAGCACAGCACAGTACTGTACATGTGCAACTGTGTAATTAAATAATTAACTAGTTTGTCTGCCTAGAGCTGTACCCCGATGCAATATGTTGAGTTTTTAATTCAGGCTGAAGCAGGACTCAGTGAACTGACATGTTCGTGCTACGCTCTGACAGGAGGTGGAGCATTTATCAGTGTTTCCCCTGCTGTCAGAATCAGCAACCACATAGCAGGTCTTGCAGACTTTTACAGTTTTTCATTCATTTTCCTGGCTGCATGTCAAGGGTATGAACAGGCCATAAGATCAAGACTTCTACTACTCCTACAGTTACCTCTTGCCTGGGACCCCATACATAACATACGGTGGGTTCAAATCTCTGAGACCTCATTGAAAATCGGGGATTTTTCTTTTTATTTGCTCCTAAAAACAAGAACAACAACAACAACAAAATTTTAATCATATAAAATGTTAAAATGTTTTTAAAAGAAATGAATACTTTTATTCACCAAAGATGCATTGATTAAAAGTGCCAGTAAAGACATTTACTTTACAGAATTTACATGTCAAATCAGCATATTAGAATGATTTCTGAAAGATCATGTGACACTGAAGACTGGAGTCAATGATGCTGAAAATTCGGCTTTGCATCACAGGAATAAATTACATTTTAAAATATATTAAAACTAGAAAACAGTTATTTTAAATTGTAATAATATTTTGCAATCAGTGTTGGGGTAACGCATTACAAGCAATGTGAGTTACGTAATCAGATTACTTTTTATATTTTTAATATATAAAATATATACTTTTAATATTGTAATGCATTACTTTTAAAAGTAACTTTCCCAAACACTGTAACAATATTTTTGTTTTTACTGTATTTTTGGTCAAATAAATGCTGCCTTGGTTTACCAAGCCCAACTAGTCTATTTCAGTTCAAATTTCACTTACAAAAATATTTCTCTCTGCATTTTTTTTTATATTCTCTTGCCACCAGTTCGCACTGTCACACACACTGAGTCATGTCACACTTACACATTTGGTGCATTTTCACTCTCTGCCATCGACAGATTGGGTCTCTCTTGCACTTATGCCCAGTGTGGTGTGTGTGAGCAGTGGTGGACAAGGTGGATGAAATGAAAATGGACAAGTGTAGGCTGTGAATGGATAAAAGATCACTTTAAACATTAAAATATCCACCATATGGCCAGCCTGTCAATATCAGGGCTTTTTTATTGCTTTAAATTAGAGCAGGCATAATGGACTACTTGCACAACTACTTCTGCATTCTACTCAATACAGCTCGGGAGTTTCCGGTCAGCGTTTAGCGCACCTACATACAGACCGTTTCTCATGAGAAAGCAGATTATTACTACATTTTAGGGCTGGTAATTTTTAAAAAAACAATTAGTCATATTCTCTGTGTTAACTTGAATTATCTTCAACCTGCTGAAATGTTCCTGAATATATTTCTCTTCCAAATATGCATTCTGAATAATAAATAAATATTTGCTGATCATATTTCATACCTGTTGAATTTACAGTTTTAAATGAATTTGACTGATAAACACCCTTATGAAAAATAATCATGGTTTTACGATATTAAAAGTGTAGTAACCATTTTTTTGTTTGTTTTGCGGTTTACCATTTGTATAACCAAATTTAAACACCATGGTTAAATGTTGGTTAGTGTAGCAAAACCCGGGTTTATTTGTGGTTTATTATGGTTTAACTACAATTGCAATTTTTTGGGTTTTATTTGTAGTAAAACCATGGCTAATTTTCGTAAGAGCATTCTTGCTTGTGTGCATTGGTGCTCCTATTCCAATGTTTAAAATGGCTGAATGAATGTGCGGTAACTGCCTTAAAGAAATTCAATGATGTTCATTTTAAACAGGAACGCATTGACAGTGCGACTACTTTGTTTGAATATTCATATTTTGGCATTGCATACAGTGAAATGATTGTGAGTGAAAAATGACACAGAATAGTGACATATTTACACACATATTTTTAAACATATTTAATACAGATAAATAAAGGTTCATTCTGATCTTATTCGTCAGATCTCACGTACACTGCAGCGTTGCGATTACTAGTTTAGAGCACTGACACCCTGTGGTGAAACAATCACGTATGTTTACCAGCCACTGCTTTCTCACATCGGCTTATGTTGGATTAAAATGTCACGTTCCATTGAATTTGGAAAATTCTGCACACATAATCATCAGAATATCTGTTCTCCTGTCTCTGAAAATGTCCGGATTTTGAAATCATCCGGCGGACTCTCTTTTTAATAGGCATTTAAGTCAACTAGATGATTACGGCACATTGAAAATATACATAACCGGAAATAACTGAGCTGTATTATTTCACAAAAGTGCGTCACGAGGCTCAGTGCAAGTAGTCCATTGTAACACTCAATAAATGTAACATAACAATGCACAATGGCCCCAGAAATCAGATGGAAAGTTTGAGAATATATATATATATATATATATATATAGTATTATAATTTTTTTATTTTTATTTTTATTTTTTGGTGAAACTGTTGTGTGGCGTTGATCATCCATCTCTTTTTCGCTTTCTGTTATAGCTGTTTAAAGAAGAGCTGACCCAGGTGAAGGAAGGAATGAAACACATAAATGACCTGGCGCACCAGCTGGCCATATCTGATGTGCACTTGTCCATGGAGAACGCCAGAGCTCTGGAGCACCTCAACAACAGATGGAAACTTTTGCAGGTAGTGAATTCACTACATCCTTATCTCATCCTTACCTGCCCACCATCACTAATGGACCACTATGGAGATCAAACAGTACAGCCATCACCATTGCCAGCAGTGGCTCCAGCCAACTAAGTTAGTGCATATACACTATCAAAAATGGAGCTTAGGAGATGGAATATAATATGCCGGTCCTGCCTGGCTGAGAGCGGTGATGGCTCCATTATCATCGGTCACGGGGAGTGCCTTTTGTCTACATGCTCATGGAAAAACAAAGGCCTTTACGACGAGAAAAAAAGAGAAGATGTAAAATGAAATTGAGTGTTTCGATTGCATCTGGTTGTTTTATGTGTGAGATGAGCTTAAGAGAGCCAGAAAGAGATGCAGGAAGAATGAGAAGTACACTTGAGTGTGTAAATCCAGTTATCAAAAAAATGACTATGAAGTGCATATCTGCAGCAGTTTGTGTGTGACCTAATGTGACGGAAGACAAACAGCACAAGTGTGTGTGAGCATGTCTCTTTGTCTTTGTAGTATGAATGTCATGAGAAATGCTGTGTTGATGAATCTTTGGGTTTTAATGCTATCATATATGTTTGTTAGGGCTGTCAATCAAATCACACATTTCTTTTGAATTAATGTAATCAAATTAATTATATGATAAGCTTACTACTTAATCAACTGCAAATAACTGTATTTGCTGAAATAAGACCCCAGATAAAAGCATTCAAGGACTGTTGTAAGATTCAGGTTTTTAAGTGTCTGATGCTCACCAAGACTGCATTTATCTGATCAAAAATACACTTTTTTAAAATCTGAATATATTTTAATATGTAATTTATTCCTGTGATGGCAAAGCTGAATTTTCTGCACCCATTACTTCAGTGTTCAGTTCTTATTATTGATGTTGAAAACAGTTTGAAAATGAAGTTCAAAAGAACAGCCTTTATTTGAAATAGAAATTTCTGTATCACTGTAAATGTCTTTACTGCCACTTTTAATCAATTTATTGTGTCCTTGCTGAATGAAAGTGTACATTTATTTTAAAAAATCTTACCGAACCCCAAACTTTTGAATAATATTGTGTTTTTTGTTTTACAGTTAATTGTGCTAAATGAACATGTTAAATTGACAGCTCTAATGTTTATCTAACGAGACAATTTGTGGCTCAATAGCTACAATGATTAACAGAGATGGCTGCTTTTACACAGGGCAGTATAATCTTTCTATTATGCCACAGCAGTGTTGGTTGTCCTTGAAATGCCTCACAGAAACAGAGGGAATACAGAGAGAAAGAGAGGGAGGGGAAGAAAATGCTTCTTGCTTGAATGGATTTGTTGGCCTTTGTATATGTCAGTGTTTTGACATCTTCTGAATGAATTACATTACAATAACTCAGAATTAGTCCACCATACCCAGAGATGTCTGGTTGATGGCGACAACGACAGACGTGGATTACTCTTGGCAAACTTCTTGTGCAACAGTCTCACCACATTCCTCATTACCACACAGACTTTTCTAAACGTTTATCTCAGTCATTGCTCATCAGTCTGTATTCTCACCTGTATTCTTCAAAAACCCAATGGGGACAGCAGACTGGTACACTGGTCCATTTGTAACAATGTGTAGTCAGTTACTTGTTACAAACCCATATGACGCTCTGTTTTTTGGGTGAACTATTTGATTACACCATTAGAGAACTTTGATTTAGTATGTAAAGTAATTGATTCCTGAGTATGACTGGTTATGACGGAGTATAACTCTTTCTTTTTTCCACTAAAGGGGTCAATTGAAGAACGTCTGAAACAGTTGCAAGATGCCCATAGAGATTTTGGACCCGGATCACAGCACTTCCTTTCCAGTAAGTGTGTTAACTCATTTGAAGCCATAGAGTCTTCTGCTGGAGTGTGATGCTGAACACAGAGAGAGGGGTGAGCTGATGGAGCTTAGCGGAGACGGGTTGGCAGGACTGAGTTTAAATGGGCAGGGTGGACTGTGACTTTATTCATTCTCGCTGTCACTCACTGCCCGGTCTAACATTGCAGGACAAAGACAGTGCCTGCCACAGAGTTAGCCTCATTTAGAAGTTGTCCAAACTTTTCTGGCTCTCTAAATCACTACAAATCAGTACTACATTGCAACGCTAAATGAGGACACAGGGAATGGCAGTTGCAAGTGACATTCCAAGAAGTGTCGTAGTACTCATGATCAGATTCGGGACTTCGTCTTGAGTCCAAGTCCATGACCATATTTTCATTGTCTTGGTCTTATCGTGGACTCGGGAGCATTTGGACCCAGTTTGGGCTCAGATTTGACCCTCAGTAATGAATGAGGCTCCTTTGAGTGTTCACAACTGAATTTTAAAGCTGCATTGTCTTTTTACATATAAATAAATGAAAAGCACTTTTAAGAAATATCATTAATATGATCTATACTCAAATGAGAATCTAGACATATATGTATTCTAGATAAAGCTGTTTTACTACTATCAACTCGAACCACCAACAACGCACAAAAATGTGAGAATAAATGTTGATAATGGATATGTGTAGTATGTAGGGCTTGCATAGACTAGTCGAGTAGTCGAGTGATCGACTACTTCAACCACTAGTCGGCGCTGTCAGAAACAATCGACTACTCGAGCATGCATTAACCATAATGCATGCACAGAGTTTGCAAGTACAACGTGAATTTTAGGATTACAATATTGCGTGTAGCTGTTACTTTCTATGACTTTCTCTATGTTGCATGTAAAATTACAATATGTAATGTAATAATTAGGGGTGTGTCCGAAGCCGAATACCTTATTCGGAATGGCACGGATAATGGCTTCAAAAACGAATAACGGATAAGGAATAATTCCATTAAAATCACATTTGTTTAGTGAAGTTCAAAAAAAGACTCGCTTAAAGAATTCTGCGTGATGAAAATGTGTGCCTTGAATTAATTCAGTCGTGTTCAAATTATCACTAAACGTTTGTCATGACATCTCTCTGCTTGTATGATAAATTTATTTTTAGAAATTAATAATTATTTTAGTTTAACACAGCATATTTGTTCAGTGATAAAAAAAGATAGTCATAACAGTCTTATCAAGTAACTGTACGAAATTCCACCTGGTTTTATCCGAATACAGATACGAATAATTTTGTGATTGTTACAGATACAAATACAGATGCAAATACTGGCTGTTACATGAAACTTAAAATATGTACTGTCATAATTATAAAGTTTTGACAATTTACGTATGTTATGTAATTGTTGCATTAGGCTATGAATTACTAAACGTTTATTGATAAGAACTATTTCATGTCTTTTCATTTACAGCATGAACCACGAGTAGTCGAGTAACTCGAGTATTTTTTAAATAAGAAATCGACTAGCAGAAATCAGTAGTCGTGCAACCCCTAGTAGTATGAGACAAAGAAAAAGCACTAAAGATAAACACCTAATGTGAACACTTCGGTGTGAAGCAGTAGCAATTAGTAAGCAAACTTCATACATCCAGGGTGAAAGGTGGCAGTATAGAGTCTAAAACCACAGTTACCTGGGACGAATAAGAACCAGATAAAAGTTAGCAAAAACAAAAACCAAGTGCATAGTTTAAATGTTCGATTAGTTAGTCTGTTAGCCAATAGCTCAGCCCCTTGTCTGAATAAGATGATTATTTGTTGTTTTAGCAAGATTAAATCTTGCTTGACTGCCAAAAATGTTTTAATAATCAAAATCAATTTAAAATTGCACCTGTTTGTCTGTAGCTCAGTAATGCTGGTGTATTTTGTGGCACTTTATTTTGTGATTTCACTGGAACAGAGAGTGTGTTAGGATAGAGAAATAAAAAAGCATAGTGTACTTATAAAAGTTATGTGTGGCGAGGTGGTGCCCTGTCCTCTCACTTAACCTTTGGTCCACCACTGACTAGAGGGAAGGATAATACTTAATGTAATGTTACATAAACCGAAAATTTTAAGGATGCTGACACCTAATTCATTTTAGATTGTAAAAGCAGCTGAGAAGGAAGACAGGAGTGATGAAGCCCCCTAAACAGAGTCCAGAATGACCTCAGTGACTGTATAGTTCTCAGTTTTCACTATTTGTATATCATAGCACAGCAGTGTTTGACCTTAGGGGTTCCATATAAAGAGGTTTGCAAAGCTTCACTCACAGAAAAGCTTTCTACCATTCTTGAACACTTTTGAGGTGCTGCTGTTTAATAGCCTCTCCGTGTGGAAGCAGTATGATTGAAGGACCTTGAGCGATGCCGTTTGAGATTTCAGAATAGCTTTTCATGCTCGACATGTCTGTCTGATTGATATTGCGCTCTTTCTTTCTGTCACTTTAGGCTCTGTGCAGATTCCTTGGGAACGTGCCATATCCCCCAACAAAGTGCCATACTACATCAAGTAAGTCCAGCCGTAGGGGTGTGCCATATCGCGATTTTTGATCGTGGACGATTAAAATGTTTCCACGATCTGCTTTTGAAGAAATATAGTAGTGTCGCGCTACAGCGCATGTTCTATCAGTTGCAGTTCTGGCGCCTCCGTCTCAATATACTGTAAAACGCAACATACATCCACATCAAATGTTAACAAAGCGGTAGAGTTACACTCATGGGACACTCTTCTTATTCGCAATCACAAAAGTACATTATTTGCATGTGCTTTAAAGGCTTGCCGGTTAAACATATAAAAAAAAAACCGTGATATGATATTTTTGCCATATCGCCCACTCCTATCCAGCCATAAAGCATCAGCAGTCTATGAGTGTCAGAAACGAGAGAGACTGTGTAAAACTGTGGGATGAGCATGTCAGATTATCAGGTATAGAGAGCAAACTCATTACTGATCCCTGGTGCAGAAGATTATTGCACTGTGATCTAAAAAGAAAACAACATTTCAACTGTGGCGTTCCTTTTGTCACGTGGCCTTGTACGTTTTTAGCGATTTGAGTTTATAAATGGCACAATAGAGTGTTGTGTGGGGAGTGCAGAGTCGAGAAAGAAGGTCTGTTATACTTTGAAAGATTTCTGTTAGAACTGCTGGAACTATGAAGTTTTTGTTAATTGTTATAAAGTATAATAAAATATAAATATTAAATAAAAAGCTTAAACTCACTTAAATTAGGAATGTTGCCTTGGCAGCTAACTGCAATAAACAACAACAGGTTTAAGTTGAAGTACTAAAATGACTAAAAGTGAAATTAAAATAAAAGATAAATAAATATAATGAATGCCATGAAGTGCCATGTGACTAATCTCTGAAGTCACAGAAAATGATGTCATGATGGTCATAGTGAACAAGCCACAGGATGAAAATTATGCAACTGAAGGTTTACATATCATTAACCAATCAATGTAAACGAAAGCGCAGGTAATGATGAGTGAGTGAACAGCTAAAAAAACTGCCCTTTTCAGACCCCCTCACTTATTTATTTGTTCCAATGATTTACTCCTCTGATAGTTTTTTTCATGGCTGCTGGTGCTGTAGAGGAAGGCATGAGTACAGGTTGTTGTTGCAGTAAAGCATGCAGCACACATGTATCGGCTTTGTGGAGACGCTCTTACTGTTCATGCCTGTTCGTCAGATTTGAATTTAAGCTATGTTTAGCCATGAGCTTTTCTTTGAATGTCATCAAGACAGCTCTTGTGGATATAAGCACTTAATGGCTCTGAGATCTTTGTTCAAGATCACTGTGATTGTGAGTACTCTCTCTCTCACTCACTTCTGTGAGATACTGTATATATATATATATATATATATATATATATACTGTGGCAATGTTCAGATTTACGGGATAGCATATTAGTACCTGTATATTTTACAACTTATAACCATATATTAAATTAAGCGATATAATGTTAAAATACCAATCTACTTGAACTATCTAAATCTAGTTGAATTATCAAAATCTTTTTACCGTAAAATGTACTGATAAGCACTTTATTAATGCAGCTGGTGAAATAAAAAGGCACATAATGAATTAGAGTTCATCATAAGAGGCTTTTCCATGAAACATGGACAGTCATATACAGACAGTGCACACACAAAGACAAAGCAGCATCAGGGTAACCAACCCAATCTCATGCAAAACCCATTTTGCGAGGTGCTAAATTTGTATGAATTCCCCTTCACCACCCCTAAACATAACAGTCACTGAGGTGTAAGCAGATTGTGTGAGAATGTACAAATTCATACAAATTAACCACCAATTCACTAAAAGTTAATAATTGCCATGAGTTTGTGTTTGGGTAACACACCACACACACACACACACACACACACACACACACACACAAAAATGCAATAAACATTAACTAAATAACAGAAAATGTGTCACAAAACACGGCAGTGTACATTACTGATAACAAAAATAAGAAGAAACTAAATTATTCATATAAAATATAATCATATGTGATGTGTCACATAGGGACTTTTGGGAACTTGCTGTTTTTCACTGTAATTTATACAGAAGTTTGTAGTTTTTTTACTTCAAAAGAAACATAAATTTGACTGGATTTTACTTTAAAATTACATATAATGTGATATTAAACCAACAGTTTTTCAATGTACTGTATGTGGTTAGGTCACAAGTTAACCAACTGACAGATTTTATTTTATTTATTTATATTTAAAAAAAAATTTTTTGGAAGAAAAACCTATGATTTTGTATAAACCACATTTTTTACAGTGTCCTTAAAGGGTTAGTTTACTTAAATGATGTCTGAATTTAAATTTTAATGCACCCTCCCCCCCTCCAAATCCAAAAGGGGTTTTTGTTCTATTGCAAAAGGTGAAAAGCTGTTCCTGTGTGCGTCGTAGCCATTTGCTAAATTTGAATACGCAGAAAGCTGCAGCAGATGGGAAATTTTTCAGTCCATAATGATTAAAATTTGCATTTGTGTTGCATCGAAGAAACAAAGTCATATTGGTTTAGAGCGGCATGAGGGTAATAAATAATGAAAGTAAGAAATAATGAAATGAGTAAATAATGACAGAATTTTCAATTTTGGGTGAACTAGTCCTTTAATGTTTCTCTCACGTGTGTTCTCCCTCCTCTGTCTATGTTTTTTTTTTCAATTTTTAGCTTCACTACTCTGCTCTTACTTCGCTCTTTTTCTCTTCCCTTTTGTAGCCATCAGGCTCAGACAACCTGCTGGGACCATCCAAAGATGACTGAATTATACCAAGCTCTGGGTGAGGCAATTAAACACAATTAAACTCTGCTCTTATATCTTTTATGTGTCTACTTCCCACTGGGGAACCATAGTGCGGACATACACAAGCTCAAATACACCAACTAGAAGACGGTCTCACACTGAGCTCGATTTCTTTACCTGGACCTCTCATTATAACCTAATATTTCATCCCACCCTGGAGATGTAGACAGCTCTCTCGTTAACCCAAGGGCAGCTGGGCCAACCTTACGAATGCTTTGCCAACTTCTAATTAACGATGATTAAATGGTGTTTACTGTGTGAGTTAATCTGATGCGACATGACGCAGGTTGTCCAAACACTCTGCCACGGCATGAGCATAAACCCCTCAACCCCACTGAAGTGACACATTGCTTCCCGTCTCTCTGTTTGCTAATGTCAGAGCGCAGCTATTCCTTTGCTGCTTTTTTCTCTCCTCATGAATGATATTCTCTATTTTTATCTCCCCTGCTGCTCTCTCACAGCGGACCTGAACAATATCAAGTTCTCTGCATACCGGACGGCCATGAAGCTGAGGCATGTGCAGAAGGCTTTAAGATGTATGTAAAAAGAAGCACCCACACTGGTTTGCCTTTTTCCCTCTACTAAGTCATCGATTATTCGCGAAATTTCGTATACAGAGCTGGCCCTGGTCTTTTTCATTAAAGCCCAGTGATTTTTATGCAGCTTAATTAAGCCTAATAATTGGTGTGATTGTACTTCTTCGGGGGAGGTAATTAAGAAGTCTGCGTGAGGAATTAACCACTGTTCCCCCTGCGACATGCTTTGCGGGTGGAGGTTTATCTGCCAATGTCCAGACAGGAGTTTTCTCTCGTTGGCAGTTCCCTTCTTTTCTTCAGCCTCTTCACTGTGCACATAATATAAATATAAATGTGTCCGTGTAGGTTGGTTTTACACTTTCAAGATCCATTCAAAAATAACATGGCACTGAAAAAAATCTGTTATAATACAATGAAATATTTGTGATTTATGTGTTGCTTGCAAAATATTTTATTTGCTCAGAATACACAGCTACCCCTGAATGTCCATCAACCGTAAAATATGCTTTTTGCAGGAAACTGATGTAGCTGTATAACATCTAGTCAAACTTTGACTCCTCTGTGGAGAGCTTTGAACCCACTGGGTTATTCTATAAAACTGGTGCCTTTCCCCTTTTGATAAGCTGATTTAATCAAATAATCAAGTAAAATTGTCTTTTTCAGCTATTACTGAAATGCATTGTACCATCTCAAGCTAAACACACACACACACACACACACACACACACACAAACACACACATACACACATATAGAACATAATTATGTCTACAGAATGTTTACAGGTTGATGGTTTTACAGTTTAAAACTAGGTGCTTGTTTTCTACAAATTTTCTTCAAGGTAACAGGTTTAAGGTTTTCCTCAACTGACAAATGTCAAAACAAATGATAAAGTGATAGAGGAGACTTGTCCTTGAAAAGTTCACATCTTTAAAGCATAATGCCATGTACAAAATATAAAAGAAATCTCAGAATTTAAAAGCATTTTTATTAGTTAACGTTAACAAAAATATAACACACACACACGCACTATATGGAGAAAGAGAGAAACAAATAAAATAATTCCTTGTTTTTGTAAATGTTTAGAAATATGTCTGTAATAACAGTAGAAGTTCAGCATCAGCTGTTATTTATTTATTTGTTTATGTATTTATTTATTTATTTTTTACACATATGTGCATGAAGCAAAACAGATGGCACCTGTTTTGTAGAATCATCCTCATGGAGAAAACATGTTCAGGGCTTCATAAGCAGGTTGAATCCACTACTGAGTATGGCATGTGCATTTTGATGTCTCTCAGGACAAGTTACTGCTGGCTTGTTACTGTCTCTCTCTCTCTCTCTCTCTCTCTCTCTCTCTCTCACTCACAGACACGCACACACACACACACACACAC
>NW_015660051.1:1086905-1089118 GCF_001515625.1 Sinocyclocheilus rhinocerous | reverse complement strand
CAAGCTCAAATACACCAACTAGAAGACGGTCTCACACTGAGCTCGATTTCTTTACCTGGACCTCTCATTATAACCTAATATTTCATCCCACCCTGGAGATGTAGACAGCTCTCTCGTTAACCCAAGGGCAGCTGGGCCAACCTTACGAATGCTTTGCCAACTTCTAATTAACGATGATTAAATGGTGTTTACTGTGTGAGTTAATCTGATGCGACATGACGCAGGTTGTCCAAACACTCTGCCACGGCATGAGCATAAACCCCTCAACCCCACTGAAGTGACACATTGCTTCCCGTCTCTCTGTTTGCTAATGTCAGAGCGCAGCTATTCCTTTGCTGCTTTTTTCTCTCCTCATGAATGATATTCTCTATTTTTATCTCCCCTGCTGCTCTCTCACAGCGGACCTGAACAATATCAAGTTCTCTGCATACCGGACGGCCATGAAGCTGAGGCATGTGCAGAAGGCTTTAAGATGTATGTAAAAAGAAGCACCCACACTGGTTTGCCTTTTTCCCTCTACTAAGTCATCGATTATTCGCGAAATTTCGTATACAGAGCTGGCCCTGGTCTTTTTCATTAAAGCCCAGTGATTTTTATGCAGCTTAATTAAGCCTAATAATTGGTGTGATTGTACTTCTTCGGGGGAGGTAATTAAGAAGTCTGCGTGAGGAATTAACCACTGTTCCCCCTGCGACATGCTTTGCGGGTGGAGGTTTATCTGCCAATGTCCAGACAGGAGTTTTCTCTCGTTGGCAGTTCCCTTCTTTTCTTCAGCCTCTTCACTGTGCACATAATATAAATATAAATGTGTCCGTGTAGGTTGGTTTTACACTTTCAAGATCCATTCAAAAATAACATGGCACTGAAAAAAATCTGTTATAATACAATGAAATATTTGTGATTTATGTGTTGCTTGCAAAATATTTTATTTGCTCAGAATACACAGCTACCCCTGAATGTCCATCAACCGTAAAATATGCTTTTTGCAGGAAACTGATGTAGCTGTATAACATCTAGTCAAACTTTGACTCCTCTGTGGAGAGCTTTGAACCCACTGGGTTATTCTATAAAACTGGTGCCTTTCCCCTTTTGATAAGCTGATTTAATCAAATAATCAAGTAAAATTGTCTTTTTCAGCTATTACTGAAATGCATTGTACCATCTCAAGCTAAACACACACACACACACACACACACACAAACACACACATACACACATATAGAACATAATTATGTCTACAGAATGTTTACAGGTTGATGGTTTTACAGTTTAAAACTAGGTGCTTGTTTTCTACAAATTTTCTTCAAGGTAACAGGTTTAAGGTTTTCCTCAACTGACAAATGTCAAAACAAATGATAAAGTGATAGAGGAGACTTGTCCTTGAAAAGTTCACATCTTTAAAGCATAATGCCATGTACAAAATATAAAAGAAATCTCAGAATTTAAAATTAGTTAACGTAGTTAACGTTAACAAAAATATAACACACACACACGCACTATATGGAGAAAGAGAGAAACAATTCCTTGTTTTCCTTGTTTTTGTAAATGTTTAGAAATATGTCTGTAATAACAGTAGAAGTTCAGCATCAGCTGTTATTTATTTATTTGTTTATGTATTTATTTATTTATTTTTTACACATATGTGCATGAAGCAAAACAGATGGCACCTGTTTTGTAGAATCATCCTCATGGAGAAAACATGTTCAGGGCTTCATAAGCAGGTTGAATCCACTACTGAGTATGGCATGTGCATTTTGATGTCTCTCAGGACAAGTTACTGCTGGCTTGTTTCTGTCTCTCTCTCTCTCTCTCTCTCTCTCTCTCTCTCTCACTCACAGACACGCACACACACACACACACACACACCCACACACACTCCTGGTTTGCTAGTTCATGTCATTAAAGGCACATTATGTAATTTTCGCCGCTGGATGGCGTGTATTCAAAATAAACAAATAGACAAAAGGTGTAGTTTGATGACGCCGTGACTGAGTGTGGAATCATGGGAGATGTCGTCTTCATCCCCACAGCCGATGCAATTCGATGGGACTTGGGCAGAAATCATGTTCATGGATGAGCTAATGATTTATTAACGTAGTAGAATGAAGCAGAGTGTGGCTGAAAGCCGTCGAAGCGAAACGAGGCCACTGAACGAGCGCGACACACGGCTCGAAAGCAGCAGAGCTTTTATTATGCCACAGTCGACCGCTTCC
>NW_015660051.1:1080691-1086880 GCF_001515625.1 Sinocyclocheilus rhinocerous | reverse complement strand
GCGCGGCGCGATGCAACGCATAAAAAGACAATATAAATCATTATAATCCGTAATTATGTCCCCACTGGATGCAACAAATGCCTCGTTTGTAATGGGTTTTCATGTTTTTGATTTGTTGCTCCGGCCGGACAGGGCATCACAGTATGGTAAGGGGCGTAACATATCCGTCACACGTTTGAGGTATTCGGCCAATCACAAGGCACTGGATAGCTGGCCAATCAGAGCACACCTCGCTTTTCAGACCGATGAGCTTTGTAAAAATCGACACTTTTCAGAAAGGCGGGGCATAGAGGAGAAACAATAATGTACAGTATGTGGAAAATAATGTGTTTTTTGAACTTTAAACCGCATAAACACATTTCATTACACCAAATACACAAAATAATGTTCTTTTTAGCAACATCATATGACCCCTTTAACTGAATTAATAACCAGGCTGCTATAGAAACGGTGCTGTTTTGTGAGCCTGGCTCTGATGATTGATGTCTGTATAAAATGAGCATCTACAAAGGCCTGTTAGAATCTCTAGCTGCCCACCTAACACTGAAAGCACCATGGCCACTCTGCTTCCATATTTCAGCTCATTATCCAATTAGGATGACATCAGCATACAGCCTTAACCCTTTACTCTCACTGCCGCACTAGAGATTGCCAGAGGAAATTATATTATAGCAGTCAAATCCAATTAGTTAACACTCCACACACGTACAGTAATAAGCATCTGGCCTATTTATATATGTGTGTGTGTGTGTGTTTCTAGTGGACTTGCTGAAGTTGAGCAGCGTGGCGGATGTGTTTAGAGAACAGGAGCTGCAGCATGCCGAGCATGTGATGGATGTGGTCGAGGTCATCCACGCTCTCACTTCCCTGTATGAGAAACTAGAGGAGGAGAGGTCCGTCCTGATCAATATCCCCCTGTGCGTCGACATGTGTCTCAACTGGCTGCTGAATGTTTACGACAGGTACTGACGGTAATGTCACTCACAACCCATTTGACCTGCTCCCACAAATGATGTCAAACCAACCTTGCACCCTCCTGCTGTCTGTGAGACACTTTTAATGGTCAGTCACATACTGCGCAAAAAATGGCCACCCTATATCTGGAATATGACGTGACATTTATCTAATAATTTATTGCACGAAACATGCATTTCTGCATTAAAATTCATTTTGATATTTTTAAGGGGCAAAACAGTCAAAAATGTAATACAACTGTTCTGTTATTTTAGTATTTTTTTATTTACTAAAATATAAACTATAAATTTTATTATTAATAGTTTGAATTTTTGAGTTTTATTGTTATATTTTCAGTTTTCATTTTCATATATATATATATATATAGCTGAATACAACGAGTACTTGGCAAAGGATTTTTCCTTTTATTTAATGTGGACACTCTTATACGTCATTGACCCTTAAATCTCTCACCAATAGGCAAAGCTGTGTTCTTCCGTGTTCCACAGTGAAGTGAATTAAAAGATGACTACAGAACTGAGACATCACCAGCAGGCAACTAATCAGACTGTAGGGGTTAAAAGCCCCACTGCTTGACTCCCAAGTATCGCATTCTGTGCCAAACTCTTAACTTCTTAGCCAAGATTAAAAAAAAAAAAAAACAGATGATTTTTTAAATTTTTTATAATGAATTATATTTTTATTATATTTAACATTTAATTATTTATTTGTTTTTCATTATCCATTGTGAATTTGTCTCAAATATATACTAGACTCTTAACTACCTGCTGCTAATGACTGGAAATCAGAGCTCTCACTCTGCGAGTAATTGGTAGTAATTGCTTTTTTGTTTTGCTACAAACGGTGGATGTGAATAAGAATGAGCAACATGCATGAGGATGATTATGACAAGCTCTCGGTCAAACAAGAAAGCCAAACAAAGTAGGAAATGTTCCCTTTAGTAGCAATACTGACAGAGGATTTCTTGTGATACAAAGCAAAATGTGATTTGGTAGTGTTTGATCAGTTTGCTAGAAGGTTTTTTGCATCTGTACAACGATCTGTTTAGATTTGCTGGTGAGGTCTTGGTCTCAGTGGAGCACAAATGCTTCCTGACCTGTTTTAGAATCTTTTTTGACAGGCCTATCTGGTGCAATAAATGTGAAATGTCTTTTCTTGTAAGCATAAAACATTGAATAAAACAAAAAAGTGTATAAATTGTATACTGTGTATATTGCTGCATCGCTGTATTTTGCTCAGCTAGCAGTAGCAGCTCCTGGCAGCCTCCTCTTTAAGGATTCAGATGGCTTGGAGGAAGGTACTCCTCCAGAGTAACTTCAGATGTTGACCATGTATCCGTGGTAGCTTGTTAATGACTGTAGTGAGAAGAGGAAGTTGCTGGGATGATTATTTTGTATTTATTTATTTATTTAACATGGAGATGAATTGAGCAGACTGTACAACATGATGCAGGGCCTTTCAGTCCTGTTTGGTGCCTCTCACTGTAGTTACTCCATAGTTGTACTAATTGATAAGATCATTTCAATATATATAGAGGAACCACAGTGAATTTTTAAATGTGTGTTTGTGTTTCTTTCTCTAGTGGTCGTAATGGTAAGATGCGAGTGCTCTCCTTCAAGACGGGCCTGGTTATTCTATGCAAAGCAGACATCCAGGAAAAGTATAAATGTAAGTAGAAGGCCAAGTCACATAACCAAAGCTGCATTTATTTGATCAAAAATACACTAAGAACAGTAATACTGTGAAATATTATCACAATTAATAAGAACTGTTTTCTATTTTAATAGATGGTTTTAATTATATTTCAAGTTTTACTATCCTTTTTAGTTCTTTTGCACCCCACAACATTAGCAAAACCTGACCCACACACCACCTCTTACCTTTTTTTTTTTTTCTGGGAATCTGGGGTCCAGTAACAAAGTAAAAACAAAATGACTGTGCCACAGTGCAAAGTCCTATTCTTTCTCTCATGGGGTTTCCCTTCTAATCTTTTCTAATGCTTTAAAATGTTATCTGTGGCCTAAAATCTCATCTGCTGTTGTGAGAGTGGGTTAGGGGGTAATTTGACAGGGCAGACATAAGCAGATCCCAGTAAAAAAAAGAGTCAGGCATAGTGCACTGCAGAGGGCATCAGAGGAGAAGAGTCCGAGCCAGTTGTAGGATATCAGACCGAATATCGCTGGCCGTCTCAGTGATCAGCCGTAAAACAGTGATTCTGTCCCTTACATATTATTGGTGGAGTTCCCTTTAAAATCTTAAATGATTCCCTTTGAGCTAAATTGACCTGTTTCCCTTACACAGTTTTGGACATCATCTAGTTAGAATACAACCATCATAACTCCCAAACATTGCCTAAAAATGTTTTATATATGTAAAGATAGCGAGCACTGATTAATTCTCTTTGTTACCAATATCTTTGCCATTTCAATAGTAAAAAGCACATGAGCTCTTACTTGTGTGTAGTAAGAGTGTGTAGACAGTGGGGACCTATTGGTCATTACATTTACATTTACATTTAGTCATTTTGCAGACGCTTTTATCCAAAGCGACTTACAATTGGGGAATACATAAAGCAGACATATGCCTGAAAACGAGTGTTTTTTTTTTAAACATTTACATTGTCATTTTGCAGACGCTTTTATCCAAAGCGACTTACAATTGGGGGATACATAAAGCGATTCTTCTTAAAAGAGGCAAACAGATACAGGAAGTGCTTGTAATACCAAGTTTTAGGCATTGTTCAAATAAGTACAAGCTAGAAAGAGAAGGAATAAATAAAGAGATAAAAAATTTTTTTTTTAAATGATGAAGTCAAGTAGGTTCGAAAGAGATGAGTTTTCAGCTGTCGCTTGTAAATTGTCAGGGATTCAGCATTCCAGATAGTGGTGGGAAGATCGTTCCACCAGCCAGGAGTGGTGAACGAGAATGTTCTGGAAAGTGATTTTGAGCCTCTCTGTGATGGTACCACGAGGCGTCGCTCACTAGCGGATCTCAGACTTCTGGAGGGGATGTAGATTCGTAGTAGTGAGTGGAAGTAGGTGGGTGCTGAGCCTGTGGCTGTTCTATATGCAAGCATCAATGTCTTGAACTTGATTCGAGCCGCAACCGGTAGCCAGTGCAAGGAGATAAAGAGAGGTGTAACATGGGCTCTTTTGGGCTCGTTGAAGACCAGTCGTACCGCTGCATTCTGAATCATTTGTAGAGGTTTGATTGTGCTTGATGGAAGTCCAGCCAGAAGAGCATTGCAGTAGTCAAGCCTAGAGATGACAAGGGCCCGTACAAGAAGTTGTGCAGCATGCTCCGTTAGAAAGGGCCTGATCTTTCTGATGTTGTGCACTGCAAACCTGCAAGATCGAGCGGTCTTTGCAATGTGGTCTTTGAAGGTCAGCTGGTCATCAAAGGTTACACCAAGATTTCTGACCGAAGTTGATGGGGTAATTGTAGAAGAACCTAGCTGGATGGTGAAATCATGCTGTAGAGTTGGAGTGGCAGGGGAGACAAGAAGCTCAGTCTTTGCCAGGTTGAGCTGTAGGTGATATTTTTTCATCCATGCCGAGATGTCCGCCAGGCAGCCTGAGATCCGTGCAGCTACCGTTGGATCATCTGGTTGAAATGAAAGATAGAGTTGTGTGTCATCAGCATAGCAATGGTAGGAGAAGCCATGTGCCTGTATGATGGGACCCAGTGATGTAGTGTATATGGAGAAGTGGAGGGGTCCAAGAACTGATCCCTGAGGAACCCCAGTGACAAGTTGATGTGCTTTGGATACCTCCCCTCCCCAAGCCACCCTGAAAGACCTACCAGTGAGATAGGATTCAAACCAGCGAAGTGGAATCCCTGTGAGGCCCAGTGATGAGAGGGTGGACAGGAGGATCTGGTGATTGACAGTGTCAAAAGCGGCAGATAGATCCAGCAGAATAAGAACTGATGATTTGGAATCAGCTTTTGCCATCCGCAAGGCTTCCGTGACTTACAGTAGCGCAGACTCAGTTGAATGGCCACTCCTGAAACCTGACTGGTTAGCGTCCAGTTTGTTGTTCTGTGAAAGAAACAATGATACCTGGTTGAAAACAACTCGTTCGAGGGTTTTCACTATGAATGGAAGGAGAGAGACAGGTCTGTAGCTATCTGTAAGTGAAGTGTTTAATGTAGGTCATGTACAGATTAAGGTCCTGCAGGGCCCCGGGGCATCAGCCTCTTTGTGGAAATTGCAATTTGTCCTTGTTGGAAAATTCTGTTTAGGATGATAGCTGTGTTTTGGAGCATGTTGGCTTGTTTGTATCAGGTCTAAGCTGGTCCAAACGGGTCATTAATTGGTTGACCAGCCACCATGTTCCAAGTCCAGCTGGATTTTTGGTGGTGTACGAGCTTATACCAGCCAATGACAAGCTTAGACCAAACTAGAAACCAGCTACTAGCTTAAATAGCTTTTCCCATCAAAGAATAGACTTTATAATAAAGTCCCAATTTGGATATATAAAGTCACAAATACAAGAAGTTGAATAATTATTTAATAAAAATAATTAAATAAAAATTTTATATTGTTGCAGTTGCAAAAATAATCCCACCTCATGTGCAATACTTTCCAAAAGAGACATCAGTGTACAATGACTATTATACAACATCAAAGCTGCAATAAAGGTTTCTGTGAGTGCTGAGGAGGGGCCAGAAACAAATAACATCTCTCATTTCTTTGTTTATTTCATATCATGCCAACAGCCACTGGCACAAAGTGCTGTTCATCTGTCAATATCAATTTTACAGCTACAGTGACTTGTTTTTGGGTGTCGGGCCTCTTAGCATGAGGCCCTGGCAGTCAGAGGATCCGGGGCTCTGGCCCTGATTGACCCGCCCATAATTTGTCCTTGGACTAGACTATGTATGAGGCTGGTTTACATGTAAGAGTGAATGTGTGTGCCCGCACAGCAGGAAGGTCTGTGTGTGCCAGCCACTTTAGATGGTGCTATTTTTACTGGCACTGCAGAGAACATTCTCACTTCTGTCAGGATCATTCTGCTCAGTGATGGCTAGATTCATGACACAGACTGTTTGAGCTGTTCGGCTCTCTCGGCTAATGTTAGCCTTTTTTCCACATTTACTCCAGTGCTTGCATCAAGCACACACATGCATATTTTGCCACACTCCACTGTGTCAAAAATGATTTTCTCACTTATCAAATATTTGTATTTTCCAGTGGGGGGTCGGGGGGGGAGA
>NW_015660051.1:1070778-1072393 GCF_001515625.1 Sinocyclocheilus rhinocerous | reverse complement strand
AGGGGGGGGGGGGGGGGGGGATATCTAAAAATCTTTAAAACAAGATGGATTTACTTAAGCAAACTGCACCATATATATCACAACTTTTTTTTTTTTGAGAATATATCTTTAAGTTGTGTTTTTTTAATTGTTTATCTTTTATTTACATTTTATTTTCTTAATCTTTATTTAAATTACAAAAATGAATAGTTTTAGTTAATAGTAACAACATATTCTTAATTCATATATTCTGTAATGAAAGTTTCTTTATGTTTTAACTTTAAAAACACTGAATAAGAAATGTATTTTTTTTTACAGTGCCAACATATCACACATGAAAGTGTGAGCCATCTCACCTCACACCCCTGTAACCTAACGCCATTTAAGTCTCACATTCTCAGTTTGCCCACCTCCAGGTTTCTGCACACTGGCACAATGCTCCCTTTCCCTAGTGTCTCCTTTTAGTGCAGCATTCAACCAGGTCTTCTGTTTATGTATTGCAGACCTTTTCAGACAGGTGTGTGGTCCAGGTGGACTGACAGATCAGAAACATCTCAGTCTGTTACTGCACGAGGCTATTCAGATCCCTCGGCAGCTCGGGGAGGTGGCGGCATTTGGAGGGAGCAACGTGGAGCCCAGTGTCCGCAGCTGCTTTCGAATTGTAAGACATCAGATTCTCTCTTTCAGTATCTCTCATTTTCTCTGATATGCTTTCTGTTCAGATGATGAAAGGGCCTCCCTCTACACAAACCCTTTGCTCTCTGTGATCAGCAAATCTTCTTAAATATTTGTACCAGAGGCACACTTTCTCACTTTCCTTCTTTATTTCCTATCACATTTCTCTCACGCCCTCGCTCTCTCCTAACTAGGCTCTGCTTCTCCTGGGTTTTTGGACTGGAACGTACAGAGATTAAAGAGCTGTTCTGTGATTTTATTCCTTTGGGTTTTAGTGAGTCACTGGCCAGAACCATACTCTACGCAAATGCTTGGCCAGTACTTGGTAGTCCTGTTGTACTTATTAAATGTGCATTATTCCTTCACTGTGCCAGCTTGCATACTCAAGGGGGCAATAGAGTTACCTTCAAACATCTGTGCCATTAAAAGTGAAGTGCATAATTTCAATGCCATTAACGCCACTAAACAGAATAGCAAAAACAATGGCTATTTTTAACTGTTTCGCCAAACACACTCAGTCTGTCGTTGGTCGCAGTACTTTGAGCAAATCGCAAAGACTTTTTGGGGAAATCCAAAAATGGCTTACATTTGGTCTTTCCATACTCCTGATATGGATTAAAGTATTCTAACAACAACAAAAAAACATATCAACATTGTCTCAAGTCAACTAATGGCATTATTGGCAGGACTAATTTGCAATTGTCTGGAATTCAGTGTTTTTGCTATTGATGCTAGAGGCACAGAAATGACACACTTCACTTAACTTTAACAGTGCCTTTCAAAAGTTTGGGCTCATGAAGATTTTTTTAACGTTTTTGAAAGAAGTCTCTTATGCTCGCCAAGGCTGCATTTATTTGATCAAAAATACAGTAAAACTGTAATATTGGGGAATATTATTACAATTTCAGCAAACTGTTTTCTATATATATATATATATATATATATATATATATTCCTGTGA
>NW_015660051.1:1052828-1070716 GCF_001515625.1 Sinocyclocheilus rhinocerous | reverse complement strand
TATATATACACACATACATACATATATATATATATATATATATATATATATTCCTGTGATGGCAAAACTGAATTTTCAGCCAGTCTTCAGTGTCACATGATCCTTCAGAAATGATGCTGCTACTATGCTGACTTGGTGCTATTAATTATTATCACAGTTTAAAGCAGTCATGCTGATTAATATTTTAGTTTAAAACCATGTTATATTTTTTCAGGAAACTTTGATGAATAGAAAGTTCAAAATAACTTTTAATATTATTTTATTTATATTTATTTGAAATGGAATTTCTTTGTAGCAATATAAAAGTCTTTACTGTCACTTTTGATCAATTTAATGCATCCCGAATGAAACTATTGTTTTCTTTAAAACCAAAAATCTTACTTACCACAAATTTTTGAACAGTAGTCATTTTTGATTGTAGCGTTCATGAAATTTCGAAACCAAGCTTTCCAAAGAGTTTGGGATCATATGCAGTACTTGCATAGAGTGTGTTTCGGACTTAATAGTCTAGGCTAATTAAGGATAATGAAGGTGAAATGCCTGCTGACACCATCTCATCTATCTTTACACATATAAGGCTGTAATTCAGAAAATGCAGGGACATCGCAGTGGAGTGTAACCTTCTGGCATTTCATTCTGCTGATGAAATTGGTGTAGGGCACAGGTTTCCTGTAGAATGGCCTAAACCATTCATTCTTAGGTCTGCCAGCCCTTAATTAAATCCTGATCCACTCAAGAGCATGTGTGCAATTTCAAGCACACATAATTAAACTTCATTTATTTTCAGTTTTTTTCCATGTCGCCTTTATAATTCTGGAAGAAATGCCAATCAGTGCTTTCCAATTACACATTTATTTTCACTGGCTGCATTAAACATGACAGACCGAGAATGACTGTATCATGCTGGTCGGCGTGTGTTTCAGCATGCGTCTAGATGAAAAGACTGGTTCACTTTGTTTGAAGTTATGGACCATCTCATGGGAAACTCTCGGCTGTCCCTGTAGAGTGCACTGTTTAGAAGATCCTCTTTTGTTGTTTCAGTGAAACTTCTGGAGTCTTCCTCTCAACTCCACACTGCACATTTTAGTCTCAGTCCCAGACCACAAACACTGCTAAAGACACACAGCCACATTGCCTTGCTCTCTCAGAAGACGACACGCTCCAGCGAATACTAAGGGCCACGGTAGAGATACTCATGTTAATTATAAAGCTCTGCCCAAGCTTCAGAGTGCGCCCAAAGGAAATCATCCTTTTAATGCATCTCCGATGTGTATTTAATGAGAATTGAGCACATTCCAGATTTTTATGTCATCCTCTTTTATTAGGGTTATTGCTTGTCATAGAGTGCACTGTTTAGAAGATCCTCTTTTGTTGTTTCAGTGAAACTTCTGGAGTCTTCCTCTCAACTCCACACTGCACATTTTAGTCTCAGTCCCAGACCACAAACACTGCTAAAGACACACAGCCACATTGCCTTGCTCTCTCAGAAGACGACACGCTCCAGCGAATACTAAGGGCCACGGTAGAGATACTCATGTTAATTATAAAGCTCTGCCCAAGCTTCAGAGTGCGCCCAAAGGAAATCATCCTTTTAATGCATCTTCGATGTGTATTTAATGAGAATTGAGCACATTCCAGATTTTTATGTCACCCTCTTTTATTAGGGTTATTGCTTGTCATCCATTTCCTACTGTGTCAATATAACAAGGGGCCGCCTCTCTGAGATTGTATCCTTTGCTTTCACGGGGCTGTGATTGCCCTCTATCACATGAGTACTTTTAAGGGACATGCTCTGATAGGGTGCTTGTGCCCATCAGCTACCAGAAGTTGTTTTGGTGCTTAATTGGGCATGCATAATGAACAATATGTTTTCTGGGTATCTGGATTCATGCTACTTGGTGCTGTGTGATTTTTATGCTGTGTCTTCTGTGTCTACCTCTAGGCTCCAGGTAAGTCAGTAATTGAGGTGTCTCACTTTCTGGAGTGGATGGGCCTAGAGCCTCAGTCGGTGGTGTGGCTTCCTGTTTTGCATCGGGTGACCGTGGCTGAGACAGCCAAGCACCAGGCACGCTGCTACATCTGTAAACAGTGCCCTATCAAGGGCTTCAGGTGAGCTGCTGCAGCGCTGAGTAGTTTTTTGGAGAAAGACGGCACAGATCTCTCTATCTTTGTTTTTTAACTACTCAAAATAAATTATTCAAAAATCTTCTTTTAGCTGATCAAAGGGTTTGATGTAATAGCATTCAAGCTAAGAACTACAGAGGGAGTAGTATACATGGGTTGTTAATGGACTGAATTTGTGTAAATTATTTGAGCTGAGCTTAAATGAATATGTGAATACTGTTAAATTTATATTAATTTTATTTTTTAATTTGGCAAAAATCTTTGTTACATATTTTCATTTATTATTTATTTTTTGATATTTAGTTTTAATCATATTTATTTTTGTCTCTTATTTATGTTGTTTTTCCAAAAAAAAAAGAGTAGGATTACCCCGCTGCTTATTAACCAGAATACATTATGTACACTACCGTTCAAAAATTTGGGGTCAGTAAGATTTTTTTTTTAAAGAAAGAAATTAATACTAATATTGTAAATTGATCAAATGTGACAGTAAAGATTTTTCTCCTTACTTTTTTTTTTATTTCAAATAAATGCTGTTCATTTTAAACTTTCTATTAATCAAAGAATTCTGAAAAAAGTATTACCGTTTCCACAAAAATATTAATCAGCCCAACTGTTTTCAACATTTATAATAAGAAGAAATGTTTCTTGAGCAGCAAATCAGCATATTAGAATAATTTCTGAAGGATCATGTGATACTGAAGACTGGAATGAAGTCTGCTGAAAATTCAGCTTTGCCATCACAGGAATAAATTACATTTTAAAATATATTAAAACAGTTATTTTAAATTGTAATAATATTTTACTGTATTTTTGATCAAATAAATGCACCCTTGGTGAGCATGAGATACTTATTTTTAAAAACATTAAAACATTTTACCAAACCCAAACCTCTGAATGGTACTGTAGAGTACAGTAAGTAATATTGTGTTTTGTATGCTGGTTTTCAGGTGTCCCCACCCTTCATTGATCTACTTCAGTAGAAACAGCCAAGTTTTGCTGGTGAACACAAGTGGCTATAATATCCCACCATTTAGACCTATACTAAACCATCACTATCCAGCATAAAGCACCCTGCTAGTTTTAAATCGTTATTATCAGCAGGGTGGTTGAGATTCATTATTTTAATCTATTCATAATCCTAAAATTAACACCTCAATAATTGGATGTAAAATGTGTGTCTGCCTGTTTCAGATACCGAAGTCTGAAACAGTTCAATGTGGACATCTGCCAGACGTGTTTTCTGACAGGCAGAACTACCAAGGGCAAGAAACTACACTACCCCATCATGGAGTACTACACCCCGGTACTTATGCTTTGTTACTTGCAGAGGTTTTTTCCTTGCCAACTGGCAGCTTTTTGCTTGCTCAAAGGTTTCAGATTCAATCACTATTGTACAAGGCACTACACAAAATGAATATGAATTGAACCAAATTGATCTCCTGCAGTGAAATACAGCACAAGGCTATTTGCTTAATGGTTTTCCCATGCTCCAGTCTGAGTTTTATAGGTGGGCGTCTTTATTACGCACCGGCTTTCTGTGGCTGCTCAAAAGATGATAGATTGAGATGGGAGGAAGACGAATGTTCTGTGGAGGAACTGATGTACTGGCTGTGTCGGAGGCATGTTACTAAGGGGATGTGTTGTGTCTCAATCGCTCATGTTCTTTCATTTTTCTCTCCGCTGGCTCTTTTTCTATCTATCTCTCTCTCTTTCTGAATCATTCCAGACGACCTCAGGCGAGAAGATGCGGGACTTCGCAAAGACACTAAAGAACAAGTTCCGCTCGAAGCAGTATTTTAGTAAACACCCTCAGAGGGGATACCTGCCTGTTCAATCAGTACTGGAGGTGGAGAGTTCTGAGACGTGAGTCTGACTTCCTGTCTCTGCTGATGAGAATCACACCTAAGCGCCTTTGTGTTTTTTTTGAAGGTTTATAAGTGGAGAACTGAGGGACTGAACAAAGTGCACTGCAAGCAATTATTTTCTTCCCTGTAGAAAAGAAACATTTTAAACCAGCTTAAGATGCCTTGATGGCATTAGCTGGTCTGTTGACTGGTTTTAGTCACATTTCAGGTCATCAGACTGGGAGACCAGCTGGCTGCTCAGGTTAACCAGCTAGGTAATTTGTTGGTTTTAGCAGCCTCACCAAGGTGGTCGTCAGGTGGTTCCCATCCTGACTAGCTTTAAACTCCCAAAACTGCTCTAAAGTGAGCAATCGGATCACCCTGGCTAGCATGAGAGACCAGCTAAGACCCACAAATCTTAGACCATCTTATTTTTGTCTTGCTTTCTTATAAAAATATCTAAGCATCCTTAAAACCATAAAAATTGAGTTGAGATAAAGATAAAAACCTAGGTGGTTTGCTGGTCTTTCCTGGATTAAGCTGATTTCCCAGCCTCGCCAAGGTGGTCTCCAGCTGGTTTAACAGGTCAACCATCTGTTTTCCCATCCTGATTAGCTGAAAGCATCCAAAACCCCTCTAAAGCAAGCAAAAGGATCAGACTGACCAACCTCATAGACCGGTTAAGACCAGAAAACTAGGCATTCATACATACAGTAACAAGCTACTTTGCTAACAGATGTGTGTGTTCTTGTTTTTGACAGGCCCTGCACATCTCCCAGGCTGCCTCATGCGGACACACACAGCCGGATCGAGCATTTTGCCAGCAGGTACGAGTTCAGCCTCACACGGACAGTGATCACGCCTCACTTATGCTCTGATATTCTCCCAGCAGCCACTTCTGCTCACTCCCCTGAGCTCTGATTGGCATATTGATCCCCTTTGCATGGGCACAGTGTTCCAAACAGCAGGGCCTTAACAACAGCCTGGGAGGAAGTGAGAGGGGTGTGAGAAAGAGAGAGAGGGTTATAAAAAGTGAGATAGAGTGAGAGATAGCATTCAGAGGGGTGGACAGGGGTCAGCTGCTTTCCACTAGAAGAATGAAAGCTCAACCTACAAGGTCTGGAGGGCTTGAGGTGGCTGCCAGCACGGATCAGTCTCATTCTGGCCGGACGGAATGCACATTACACGCTCAGGAAACACACACACAGACATGGACTTGTCCTCAAACATGTTAAAATGCTTGCTCATACTTACACACAGTTATATCCGTGGGGTTTAGAATTAGGTGCAGTAGTACTTCAGGCTTTTGTCACGCTCACACACATTTGAAGTCACACAAAAACAACATTTCTGTAATTTCTCTACTGAAAAAAAAAAAAACTGGTTTTAACCAGCCTATACTTGTTTTGTGGTCTTCCAGCCTGGTCAAGCAGGTGTTTAGCTGGATAAAAGTGTGCCAAATTCATCTAAGACTAGCCAAAAGACTGGCTTGGGAGTCCAGATTAGACTGGTTTAAGGTTTTTTTTTTTTTTGGTAACACTTTACTTGAAGCCTTTATATACTGTATATAATGCATTATAAATAAATAATTGTAGCTTAAAAAAGTTAAAATGGATTACAATATTTGCAGATTCCTTGTTACATCTAAAATTGGTTGTTTGCTGTGTTTTAATGTATATATTTTGTAAAGATTTAACAATTAATAGATACGTAGTATAATTTATTATAACTGTTTACAAATATTCATATCATACAATGCATTATAAAGAACTTTTATAATGCATTATGCATGAAGGATTCAAGTAAAGTGTTCGTTTTCAGCAGGATTCACTCGCCCTTTTGTTGTTCCAAACCCATATGACTTTATTTCTTTTGTGGAAAGGTTTAGCAGAATGTTCACGCCACTCTTGAAATATATGCAAATGTAAATGTGATCTAGAGTTAGTGGTGGAGGGAAAAATGTTGAATAATTGGTCAGTACTGCTTAACTGATGTATCCAAAAGAGTTTAATACTTTGACACTCAAGTAAAATGCTGTAAGAGTAACAGAAAAACAGAGAAACCCTGTATGAGACCAGTATCAAATAATAAAACCAATATAATAACCAATACGACAGTAAAACAATTTACATCATACAATTACTAAGTGAAAAATGTGAAATCATTTACCTAATAACCCTTTAAATGCGATGCACAATACACAATAAAAAAAGGGGAAACCAACACGTGATTACAGTCTGCGCTCTTCATAACGCATGCACACACTGACAATGGGAAGCAGTTTATACAATCACATTGTGTGTGTTTGTTACAACTATGTCAAAATTAAATTCTGAATGAAAACAATTCCAATGCGAAATGCATAATCAATATAAACAAATTCCATTTAAGGAATTGTCGGGTCATTTACAGTTGAAAATTACATGGGTTTAGAATAACATGAATGTGAGTAAAATCTTCATGTTTGGCTGAACTAACCCTTTAATTCGGCTGTGGAAGCGCAGTGAAGCCAATGGCCCAATGTGACTGGTTTGGTTTGACTGCAGCAAACGATCAGGGATATGCTCCTCTGGCCCATCTAACTTCCCTGCCAACTACCTAAATACACACAAGCACATGCACACATGAACGCACAGATCAGCCCTTTGCCTACCCTACCATACTGTGCTGCCAACTGTCTCAGCTCACACCCTGCTGCAGCTCTTATCTGTACTACAAATAAACGAGAGCGCACACACACATTCTCTCTGTCTGCTTGTGTCCTTTTGTCTTCATCTATGTCTCCTCCTCTGTCATATGCTTGATTTCTACTCCTGCCTTTCAATGTCTTATTTCATTTCCCTCTTTCCTTCCTAATATCAATCACTTAACATATCCCACTTCTTCCTCTTGTCTTGTACTTTTTAATTCCCCAAATTTGTCTCTTCTCTCTCTCTCATGCTATCTCTGGTTTCCCAACCCACATCAGTGCCATCTGCGTTAGTTGTTCCTGCTCAAAACAATATTCGTTGTTTTTATTCAACTGTCACCAGTTAATATGTTTCACAGGGCTCTGTTTGTGTCTGACTGAATGTGTAAAATGTTCTGGGATCGTCGGCTCCCAGAATGCCAACAGCCTTGACTAAATTAGATAAGAAAATGCCTGAATATTTAAAACACTCGGGGACATGACATAATTTTTTTTTTTTTTACATTGCACATATCACTGGATACAAATGACATGGTAAAAGTGTACTTCAGTGACATGAACAAAAAACTGATGGGTTGGTTGATGGCTTAAAATATTCATTTTTTTATTATTTGCAATATTTATCATAAATTGTTTATTATCTGTTTATTATCTGAGCGATTTATCACCGCTTTATACCCAGTGAAGATTATTTTTATCTCCACATTTTTGTTCTTGCATCCATTTATACATTTACTTAATCACAAATTGTGATCAAACTGTCACTTATTAGCGGCATTATCTGATTTGCCTTGTTTCTTTATTGAATTTGGCCGTTAAAACATTTCTGACAAATGAAAAACATGCTAATAAGCACGGTCTCGTTTGATTCTTTGATCTCAATGTGCTTTCAGAAAATGCTCGAGCTTTCCATTTATGTCCTTGCTTTTGTACATTTATGCATTATTAAACTATACTACTTGATCTAAGTGTCGGCTAAATAAGAAAAGACAAGCGTTTTATTGCTGCAAAGATGCTTTCATAAAAAAATGAAAAATCCAGTTGCCTTTGGAAGCCCATTGGAAAATCACTTTCATTCACTTTTATCTGATAGTTCTGTCCTTCGCAGAATATGAACGATAGAGAGCATGTGCTAAATGAGGTGGCACATTATTTATTTCCAACATTGTCAAGACTAGCTTTGAACTCTAATAGAAAATTAAATCCTTGTCAGATGTTTCGGATGTGGTATCTGCAGTACGAGCGCAGAGGAAGAACATCATAGGCAAGGGAACGGAGATTGTATGTGCGTTTAAAGGCTAATCCAGAGTAATGACTGAAGGACCTCAACATCGAGGGGGTGGGAGAATAAATCCACTGGCATTTGATGGTCTAGACTCGCCATACAGGGGTGGATTTGCTTGGATATGACAGAGTAAGTGGTCTGTACTGACAGCCTTTCATCTGAAGAACAGACAGCATATCAGAAAGGCTGAACCACTGTTCTGAATCTCAACACACAATGTCCATTTCAAGACAGGGCTTCTCAAAGGAGGAAATAGTTTGTCATGTACTTGCTGATCTGTATTTGTAACCTCTCTTTTTCTCTCAATCAAGAGACCACACTGACCACACACTGAGAAACCCATTTAAACCACTACAAAGACATGCGTGTATAACCTCAAACTCCATTTGACCTCGCACCACAGAATCTGTAACATCATCAGCGGTTCCTAGTAACACATTTGATTGGATCTAGCTGATGGAGGTTTCAGTGGATTCAATTAGGAGTCGTCCCAGCCAGGCGGAGGGGTTAACCAGGTCAGCCAGTGCCACCGTCATTGGCTGAAGGACACCTGGTTTTGTGAATGTGTATCGACTTTCTGCTATTCCCTAAGGCAGCCCCATCCTGCATGTGTGTTCTCTAGTCTGCAATTCAGAGCTTTCTCTGGCAACTTTCCTAGCAACACGACATGAATGCACTTAGCACTCCTCATTACGGTCGCTATAGAGGCTCTTATATTGTTGCTAATTCACAGGCTGTCCTGGTAAGGTAGTGAAATCTCCCCAGTCTCTCACCTAAGGGTAAGCTAAGGCAGGGAAAGTGCAGAGCATTGCTAAAAGCAAACTTTCACCCCTGCATTGCTAATGGTAAGCACTGGGACCATTGTCCGCTCCCTGTTGTGTTGAGAACACCTCTGTTGTGCAGGGTTAATTTTGTCTGTTCTGGATGACACTCAGAATTTTGCTAGTGGCGCAGGGTGAACCTTCTAGCCATGCAAACTCATTTTCATATATTGTTGCATTCTGAAAAGGGTGGAAGTGCAATTTGTTGCATTATCAATGTTGCCACAAGGAGTGCAATAGTGAACTGTAGCATAGACCGAAGACGTTGTAGAGCAGGGGTGTTCAAACCTGTCCCTGGAAGGCCACTGTCCTGCAAAGTTTAGCTTTAGCCCTTATGAAACACACCTGAACCAAGTAATCAAGGTTTTCAGACTCCCTAGAAACTTCCAGGCAAGTGTGTTGAAGCTGGTTGGAGCTAAACTCCGCAGGACGTTGGCCCTCCAGGAGCAGGACTGGACACCCCTGTTATAGAGACAGATTTTGTAAGACATTTCTGGAAAACTAATTTGAAACCATATGTATTGTGAAAAGTGCTACACAAATATTTGTGACTTGATTAGCTAGACCAGCCTGAAATGTTTAATTTATTACTCTATCTATTTTTAGAAGATTATTAGAAGTAAGATTATTTATTTATATAAGAAATTGTTGTTTTACAGCAAGGATGCATTTAATTACAAGATTTTATTTCAAATAAATGCTGTTCTAATCATCAAAGTATCCTGAAAAAATAGGTAGAGCTAGACCAGCCTGAAATGTTTAATTTATTACTCTATCTATTTTTAGAAGATTATTAGAAGTAAGATTATTTATTTATATAAGAAATTGTTGTTTTACAGCAAGGATGCATTTAATTATAAGATTTTATTTCAAATAAATGCTGTTCTAATCATCAAAGTATCCTGAAAAAATAGGTAGTACAACTGATAATAATAAATGTTTCTTGACACCAAATCAGCATATTAGAATGATTTCTGAAGGATCATGTGACACTGAAGACTGGAGTAATGGCTGCTGAAAATTCAGCTTTGCCATCACAGGAATTCATTGTTTTTAAAAATATATTAAAATAGAAACCAGTTACTGTAAATTGTAATAATATTTCACAATATTACTGTTCTTACTGTATTTTTGATCAAATAAATGCAGCCTTGGTGAGCATAAGAGACTTTGTTCAGAAACATTAAAAAATCTTAACGAACCCAAACTTTTGAACGTTAGTGTATGTTGTTGAAATGTAAGCTTGATTTCATTCTTTCTCCATTTAAGTTGATAGGAGCTCTACAATTGCCTATATAGAAAATATTTTCAATACTTTTGCAATTGCGTTTGGTGCAGCTAGATACATAGAAATTGCTCATTTTAGCTTTGATTTGGCTTTAGGTTGACACAAGGACTAAAGCTGCAGTGGACCGTAAAGCATTCATACTGTATACCTTCGGGCAATGGCATGTCAGTTGTATGCCACGTAATCTGTAATGCATGATGAAGATCTTTTTCGTATTCTGTTTTTACCATGCCACTTGTGGCAAGGAATGCAAACTTGCGAGGTGTTTGAGTGAAAGTACCCAGGAGAGGTGTTTATGTCATAAAAATTGACAAATGAAGTGAAAGGGGAACAGATTCTCCCCTGGCTTTGTCATGGAGAGAAAAAGAAGAGGGTGAAGCCGCGAGGCACAGCTTCGGCAGTTGCATGACAATTTGCCACCCAGGTTAGTCGCGCACGGTATCGGAAAAGTCAGGGTAGGATAACAGCATGTGATTTTTAGGTTGGAGTAACTGCTCTAAGGTGTCTCCTATGCAGTCACTGAGATGTCTTGATGAGTCACAGCTGTCATCTTCTTTTCCTCTGCCAAACGTGTGCTATTCCGTTCTTCCGCATCTTGCATTTGAAGCCACTGTCCACAAACAAATTACAGTGCATGGTGACTTTGCCTTTGTACGCCTTTCTATATGATTTGACCCGTGTTCTGTAATATGACATTCTCATTTCACTTGCTTGTTCTTTTCAGGTTGGCAGAAATGGAGAACCAGAACTGTTCCTTTTTCACCGACAGTCTCTCTCCGGATGAAAGTTTGTGAGTACACCACCTCCCACACACACTCGAATCTGTCCTCATGCATGGGTGTGTGGATGTGCGCATGGCCATGCATGCATGCCTTCATGTTTGGTGTGGCTGGGCAGTCACATTAATTAAAAAAGGTAATGAAAACAACCCATGGCAATGTGCTCGTTCACCCTCCGTCGTATTAAGTCTGTGTGATTAAGGAGCACAACAGTAGGGATGAATAGAGCAGGCTTGGATGTTGACAGGAGAAAGAGAGAGAGAGTTAGTTAGTTAGTTAGGCTATTGAAATACTACCGAACAAGATGTTAAGAGCTGCAGGCCCAGCGGACATGTGAAAGCCACTGAAATATGAGCCTATATAGGTGAAATTAGGTGAGCCCTCAGAAAATCAAACTAATAGAAGAGGTCAGATCATCACAGCCCAGAGTCATGGCTGCACATGTTTTGTGCTGGAAATGGCTCTGTGTTTGTGCACGAGTGAGAGAAAGAAGGACATTTAAAGGAATAGTTCACCCAAAAATGAACTTGTCCTCATGTCGTTCCAAAGCTTTATGATTTTCTTTCTTCCATGGAACACAAAAGAATCTCTTTTCAAAGCAATTACAATAAGTTATCCAGCTTTAAAAAGCGATGCAAAAGGGCCATTAAACCATAATAAAAGTGGTTCACCTGACTCATGCACTGTATTCCAAGTAATTGTATTATATTAAGCCATACAATAACCTTGTGTGAGGAACACACAAAAATGTATGTTGTTACTCACTAAAAATATTCATCGCAACTGTTAATTGTGACCAGATTCTTTAAAAAGATTCAACTTAAAAGAATAATTCACAGTCAAACTCATGACCCGAAGAGAATTAGTTATTGGGAAGAATTGTAGCATAAAATAATATATTATAAATCAATAATACTATAACACTACTAATAATAATACCAAAAATATGTAGTTTATAAAATACATGTTTATTACGTGCTCAGCAGTAATGTTTTTTTCTAAGGTACACTTATAAAAGATACTTAAATGTCCTAATTGAACTGTGACCTAATCCTGGCTCAATCTAAGCCCTGTCTGTGAAACCAGGCCATAGTGTTTCTGTTGTTAACCTAAAAATTCACACTCTGTGTAACTCCATATTAAACTGATTTTACTATGACTAGATCAGCAGCAAGCATGTGAGGTTGTCATGGCAACCAGATACATAACATTAATTATTGCTGCGCTAAACTTAGCAATAAACATGCTGAAAATAATACACTATAAACATGTTTGTCAACGCAGTCTCAATGTAGGCGTTTGTTAAGCAAATCAAGGAATGAATTACATACTGCTTTAAAACAGACATCTGTTGGGCATGATTCAAGTTACAAACGCACAATTTAGTAAATCTTACTGCAAATAGGCGATTTTTATATTGTAAAATTTGTGTTTAAGTTTGGTTCCATGTAAATTAAATAACATTTGGTTGTAAATGTTCCTTGTCTGATATAATTGTAGAACACACTGAGCCGCTATTATGGCTGTATCCAGCTTATACGGTGTCATATGGCATCGGCATCCTCTTTTCTTTCCTTTTTTTTTTTTGGGTTAGGTCGAGATTTCTCTAGGCAGAGAGAGACAGTGCATCAGTGAGTAATGTATTATATTTACTTGACAGGGCATAATGTGCCATTTCAGTGGCTTTTACCAAATCTTCCTCGTCCAGAGGTCTATACTGTAAGTGGCCTTTGTTTACAGATGGCCCATGTTATGGAACCTCTATAATTACAGCAGAGTGCATGAAAACAGCTAGTTTTTATTGTTGATGTGACTAATGTGAGAGTCGTGATTATTATTACAGAGCTTCCTGTGTGTAGTGGTAATTTTTTTTTGCTCATCCTGTGTGCCTGTATATTAGCTGTGCCTATTTAGCTTGTTGTATTTTATGGCATGGAGAGTGCTTGGATTACCAGAAGTGTGCGTGTTTGTGATCGCCGCTTGTTCAGCATCTACGCTGCTGTTTGTTTTATGGATGATGGTGTGTGTAAGTCTGTGTTTACATACACTCTAAAGACGCCATGTGCAGTTTATGCAGAATATGTGTGCATGTGTTCTGTGTTGATATGCCACTGCTTCATTGTGTGCATTTGGCTTACGTACCTGCTGCTTTGTGTGCATGCTTGGCGCTGTGTGTGTCTGTCTGCTGCTGTGTGGCACCGCTAATGTGTTCAGTGTGCACTGTCTCCTGTGTGGGGGGACTCAGGGATGAAGATCAGTACCTCCTACGTCACTCCAGCCCCGCCCTCGAGCAGGACTCCCCCCACGGCCACCTGCTGGCCCACCTGGACTGCCAGAACAGAGAAGAGCTGCAGCGCACCCTCCAGCGCCTGGAGAACGAGAACAGGTGAGGGCACAGCCAGGGGCATGTTCACACTTTCACACTTGAAGCTGAAATATGCAAATTGTGCAACACTAATGTGAATTCCAAAAATACCTAGAATTTTAGATTTTTTTGAAGAACATGTGAATGATATTTAACCATGCAAAACCTGATAGTGATGCTTATTAGTTATTAGTTCAATTTTTTTAGTTGTTAGTTCAATGAAAGCTTCTTTGGTGCTTTTTTTGTTGTTGCTTGTTTTATTGTCCACCAGACAACAAAACTACATATTATGTATTATAAATGTAGTAAAAAGGTTATAATAATCGATTAAATTATATTTGATAAAGTTATAATTTAATAACGTTATTATGTTGTGCACATTTGTTTCTTAAGTAAATGCATCGTGTTTTAAGGATGTTTATAAATACTGAAATCATTTTGTAGAGAAATAAAACTATTAAATGGTTTCACTGAGGGTTATGCTGAACTTGTTTTAAATAATTGGGGGTAAAATTATTTGTCTTTGTAACTTTTTGACTTTCAGTTTCTGGCTGTGATTGACTGCACTTTGTGTTGGCACTTTAAATTTCACAGCTTTTCAGAGGATTAAGATAGAGCTAATACTTTTAAATTGGCTGAGATAAAATGTGTTGCTGGGAAACGGTGGACAATAGTACGATTATGATGGTTAGTGTGGGTCAAAAACAGTGATCTTTTGACCTGCGTCAAATGAACGAGGTGTGCTCTTTAGACCTTAAAACAGCTTCAAACATCAGCAGAAACACAAAAAAAGTCTATTTGGTCTACCATTTCATTTCATCCCGAAGGCTATTGTTACAGCTGTGATTCATTTATGAGTTTTGTCTTCAGCGTAAATCCTGACCTTTAAGTCATTCTCTCATGTGGTCTTGCTTTGTTATAGGTGAGTAATAGGTCAATAAAGGAAGATTAATTGTTAGTGTCTGCAGGGGATCTGCAACCTTAACCTCCTGAATAAATCAGGGCTTCCCGCTGTCATTATTGGGATAGAAAGAGCTGAGTGATGGCTGCTCTGTTAAACACCCATTTTGTGTTATTTCTTTTGTCTTTTTTCATTCAATTTTATTTTATTTTACTGGGTTATAATAACAATTTCTTAACAAGAATATGTGTGTGTGTATGTATACTGTATATAATAAAATAAAACAAATAAATAATTATATATATATTATCAAATTATTTATAATTATTACATTCAATTATTTTAATAATTATTTACATAGTAATTATTTAAATATTTATATATTTAATATTTAAGGTATTTAAAGATAAATTTAAATATGTTATAATAAATATTTATATGAATTTATATTTATCTAAAATAAGATAACATTTAAAAATTAAATGAAATTTAGAAGGATAAAAAACTTTTCCTGTTTAAAGGGGTAGTTCACCCAAAAATTTAAATTTGATGTTTATCTGCTTACCCCCAGGGCATCCAAGATGTAGGTGACTCTGTTTCTTCAGTAGAACACAAACAAAGATTTTTAACTCAAACCGTTGCAGTCTGTCAGTAATATAATGGCAGTCAATGGGCTCCACGGCTTTGAGAGTAAAAAAAACATACACAGACAAAACCAAATTAAACCCTGCGGCTCGTGACGATACATTGAGGTCTTAAGACATGAAACGATCGGTCTGTGCAAGAAACTGAACAGTATTTATATCATTTTTTACCTCTGATCCACCGCAATGTCCAACTGTCCTGAGTGCGTTCACAACATACGGCGCGTGACGCGTGACGCGTGTACGTGCTCTGGCATAGTAGACGCATGAGCTGAAGCGATCTGTCGCGCGTATACGTCACTCATTGGATGTTGTGAACGCGCTCAGGAGTTAAAAATCTTCGTTTGCGTTCTACTGAAGAAACAAAGGCACCTACATCTTGGATGCCCCGGGGGTAAGCAGATAAACATCAAATTTTCACTTTTGGGTGAACTATCCCTTTAAGATACAAAATGAATTTGTATAGGCTGAGTATGAGAGAATTCTATATTGAGTAAAGAAACATGATTGTATCACATTTGTTTAAAGTAACAACTTTTGTCTAGATGTTGCATGCATAATGATCTAAATGATGATGATGCCAAGAAAGCAATAGTGATGATGATGATGATGATGATGATGATGGTGTTGTCTTTCCTGTAGGGTGCTGCAGGGTGAGTATCGGCGGCTGAAGTGGAAGCACGAAGAGGCAGCAGCATCACCCCAGCTGCTGGAGCCAGGTCCAGGTTCACCGGCCGTTCAGCAGGATGAGGAGCTCTTAGCCGAGGCTCGAGTCCTTCGACAGCACAAGTCCCGCCTGGAGACGCGAATGCAGATTCTGGAGGACCACAACAAGCAACTGGAGTCCCAGCTACGCAGACTCAGAGAACTACTGCTGCAGGTGAGATTTATGAGATATAAACATATGCCTGTATACTAAAAAAAAGGAGCGGTATGCCCACAGTGAGTACTAAAGTGTTAGCCAGAATAGATTATAATGATAGAAACAGTGAAGGAATGGTGCGTAGGGAGTTGTATGAATATGTTACCACTGTACAGGGAGGGACATGAACAGGTAAATCAGGGCCTTCTGCACTGGTAAGTTTAACGTTAAATGTTTATGGGTTTGAAGGAATGTTTTGAGATTTAAAAACAGCCACTATGAGAGAAACAAAGATAGGCTTTCTTACAAAATATACTGAAAAGGGAGGTAGAGGGAGGAAGACGATGTATTTGAAGCTCCCTGCAAAAAGAGTAGGGATGCGACTGAACAGACGAGGATAGTCCGTATCATAGACTGTATCATATGTAGAAGGGTAAAAGTCAGGCAAGAGATGCTTACTAATGCAGGTTCAGTAAGGACAAGGAGACGAGGAACTAGAAAAGACTTGTCTCAGGTGATAGGAGAAGAGATGTGAAAACAGAAAGATTTTTTTTAAAAGTCACTATTATTGATACCTGAAAAGAGATGGAGGACGAGAGAGTGCAGGAAAGCACACTACATTCTGGTGAATTGCTTCTGGTAAATTGCAAAGATGGGAAGGAAGACTTAGAGAGAGATTATATATGGGGAAGGACACCATTGATGGAGATAGAATCATATAGATGGAGTGGGTAGAAGGTAAGTCATTTCTTGAACTGACGTACATGGAGCTTAAAGTCACCATGAAATCAAAATGGAAAATTCTTATTTTTTAATGGAATACTGTAGTGTTTATTATAAATAATTTATCTGTGCACTTCATTATTTTTTTTAAATTCATGTGCCCTCTTAATCTTTAATCAAAAATGTCAACCTCCCCCTCAAAACGACTCAACTTCTCTTTCAGTCACGAGCTATGGCGCAAGGGCGGAGCTAGTGACATGAGGGGTAAACGCTGGGATAAACGACAGGGGGGAAAGCTGAAGCTGATGCTTCACTTTATAGCACTGACACCAGTCATGAGGGAGTACGTTACCCCTAAACATTGAAAAGATATTAGGATATTACGACAACATTACTCTTAGGACATCGCAAACTAATTTTCTTTCATGAATATGGCTTAACCTGATGGAGGACGTGCTCAGTCATTCAGGCAGTCTCTCTCTCTCTCGTGCGCGCGCGCTGTTTAGGCATGTTTTGTGCCATTGATCGTCGTTGTCATCCTTAATAAATAAAACATTTATTGTTGCTTGGGTGTCGGCGGTGAATCCAGTGGAGAGAAAACCCCCACCACTAACTGCAAACTGGCATTCAGATCTGCCTCCATTTTGTTAGCAACGCCCCAACTTCCAACGATCCAATCAGTTCCCGAAGGACGAAATCAAGTCCTGCCCTCTCATTTCAGATGCCGTTTTACTCGTATATACGTCACAGTAGAGAAGAAAAGACAATCGCAACTTCCGTTTCATGCCGACTTTAAGGAGCGAGATGACAGAATAGAGTGGGCAGAAAAAGGATTCTTTTCTTTAGTCAAAGAAAGACAGAAAGCAGGCCGAGGAGGGAAAAGAAAAGCTCAGGCAGTGCTGAGTGAATGGGATAAGAGGTGGTTGTGCAGAAAAAAGAGAGGTAGTGCTGCAGAGGTATGATTGGCAGGCTGGATGGAATGAAAGAGCGGAGCAAAAACACTGAGGCTGTAGCTGTAGGCGAAAAGGAATTAGACGGAAATAGAGGGAAGGAACAGGGGGAGAGAGATCGACTTAACCTATAAAAATGAGCGAGAGATGTGTCATGGGGAAGCAATAATGTGCAGGGATTGTGGAGATATGAACTCTTCGTTCTGCACCCTTAGAAAGTCGCTGGGAAAGTTACAGTCTTACCTCTGTGGACATCTCTGCAAGGCGATAAAAGAGTTTAACTTTGAATAAATTTGAGGTATTCATGCAAACAGCCTCAATCAACTCATCTCCCTCTCTCAAAAAAGCTAGTGTTCTCTTGATTCGTATCAGTTTATTTCATCCCTCAAGAAAATACACCATTTTTGTAATGTATGGAAAAGGGGCCAAATCCCTGCTCGATAAACAGAAGTTTGGATTTTTGACAGCATTTGAAAACTTGTTTTTCTCATCGAAGAACCCAACAATAGTATTTTGTTATTTTGCTAGGCTAGTAAACTGCATACTGAACAGTATACAGTGGGTACGGAAAGTATTCAGACCCCCTTAAATTTTTCACTCTTTGTTATAT
>NW_015660051.1:1042920-1050534 GCF_001515625.1 Sinocyclocheilus rhinocerous | reverse complement strand
TGAAAAGATATTAGGATATTACGACAACATTACTCTTAGGACATTGCAAACGAATTTTTTTCATGAATATGACTTAACCTGATGGAGGACCTGCTCAGTCATTCAGGCAGTCTCTCTCTCTCTCGTGCGCGCGCGCTGTTTAGGCATGTTTTGTGCCATTGATCGTCGTTGTCATCCTTAATAAATAAAACATTTATTGATGCTTGGGTGTCGGCGGTGAATCCAGTGGAGAGAAAACCCCCACCACTAACTGCAAACTGGCATTCAGATCTGCCTCCATTTTGTTAGCAACGCCCCAACTTCCAACGATCCAATCAGTTCCCGAAGGACGAAATCAAGTCCTGCCCTCTCATTTCAGATGCCGTTTTACTCGTATATACGTCACAGTAGAGAAGAAAAGACAATCGCAACTTCCGTTTCATGCCGACTTTAAGGAGCGAGATGACAGAATAGAGTGGGCAGAAAAAGGATTCTTTTCTTTAGTCAAAGAAAGACAGAAAGCAGGCCGAGGAGGGAAAAGAAAAGCTCAGGCAGTGCTGAGTGAATGGGATAAGAGGTGGTTGTGCAGAAAAAAGAGAGGTAGTGCTGCAGAGGTATGATTGGCAGGCTGGATGGAATGAAAGAGCGGAGCAAAAACACTGAGGCTGTAGCTGTAGGCGAAAAGGAATTAGACGGAAATAGAGGGAAGGAACAGGGGGAGAGAGATCGACTTAACCTATAAAAATGAGCGAGAGATGTGTCATGGGGAAGCAATAATGTGCAGGGATTGTGGAGATATGAACTCTTCGTTCTGCACCCTTAGAAAGTCGCTGGGAAAGTTACAGTCTTACCTCTGTGGACATCTCTGCAAGGCGATAAAAGAGTTTAACTTGGAATAAATTTGAGGTATTCATGCAAACAGCCTCAATCAACTCATCTCCCTCTCTCAAAAAAGCTAGTGTTCTCTTGATTCGTATCAGTTTATTTCATCCCTCAAGAAAATACACCATTTTTGTAATGTATGGAAAAGGGGCCAAATCCCTGCTCGATAAACAGAAGTTTGGATTTTTGACAGCATTTGAAAACTTGTTTTTCTCATCAAAGAACCCAACAATAGTATTTTGTTATTTTGCTAGGCTAGTAAACTGCATACTGAACAGTATATATTGCCTATACTATTTATTAGTATACAGTTATGAACATCTGTGGGTATACACATGCTTTGTACAGTATATGTAATGCTATGTGCAGTATTACAATATTTATTTTATTTAAAATTTTATCAAATTAAATATAAAAATGAAATGAGATTTAGAAAAAGAACTATGTAATATTGTTCAGAAGGGGTTTGGAAGATTATTTTTTAATGTTTTTGAAATAAGTCTCTTATTTTCACCAAGGCAGCATTTATATAAAAAATACAATAAGAACAGTAATACTGTACAATATTATTACAATTTATATAACTCTTTTCTATTTGAATATATATTTTTTTATTCCTGTGATGGTAAAGCTGAATTTTCAGCAGCCATTACTCCAGTCCTCAGTGTCAGTGATCCTTCAGAAATCATTCTAATATGCTGATTTGCTGCTCAAGAAACATTTATTATTATTATGAATGTTGAATACAGTTGTGTGGCTTGATATTTTTGTGGAAACTGTAATGAATATAATAGTTAGAAAACAGCATTTATTTGAAATAGAATTCCTTTGTAGCATTATAAATATCTGCACTGTCTTTTTTGATCAATTTAATGCTTCCTTGCTGAATAAAAACAAAATTATACTAACCCCACACTTTTGAACGGTCATGTTCATACTGCAGAAATGATAGAGCAATGTGGCTGGATTCTGTTCTGAACTGTGTTGATTAGGATTTGATTGCTTTCTTGCTCTCTCATGATTTTGTCATGTCTACCAGCCCAAAGATGACTCGGAGGCCAATGGCTCAGCTCCTTCCTCTCTGTCCTCTCCTGTGTCAGGGGGTGACCACCAGGGGGAGCCTCCCAGCAGAGAGACCACAGACACAGAAGCTGCAGGTAAGACCTGGAACAACTGCCATTTCCTGTCATCCTGCCAACATCAGCCAATAATGGGATTCAAATGGATGTGACTTGTTTGAATAAGGCTTATATGTTGCTGTAAACTTGCGATGCATTTAGTTGAGGTCATGTTTATTGTAGCATTTAATGTTGTGTAGGTGAGTATTTGGATTACGAGCAGGACACCGTACTGCAGCTGCAGCAGGTAATCGAACAGCTGAGGAACGTCTTCCCATCTGAGCCAGGTCCATGAGGAACCTGATGCAAAACTCACCGTACTGCAGCTGCAGCAGGTAATCGAACAGCTGAGGAACGTTTTCCCATCTGAGCCAGGTCCATGAGGAACCTGATGCAAAACTCAGAGGCCTATAATTGTGCAGGTTTGCTTATAGTTTCATTATTTATGAATTATATAAGCTTATATAAGGAGTATTTCACCTTGTGACATTTCAAACCTGTATGATTTTTCATTCATGAAACACGATAGAAGTTTAGCAGAATCTGTAAGGGAATGGTGATTTATACTGCTATAAAAAGCATTATAAATGTACTATAAAAACATGGTCCGTATGACTCATGCACTGTATTCAAAGTCTTGTGAAGCCGTATGATATGATTTGTGTGAAAACCAGGCTGAAAAGTCATTGTTTAATTCTCAATTTAATTATTTCTCTTTCAAGCACATCTCAATTGGCTACGATACACTTAAGAACCAATGATGTTGGACATAATTAATTTCAAATCTTACGTGACGCACCCAGCACACAGAAATCATTTGAGAGCTAAAACAGGAAGATATTCAGCAAAAACGACTTCCTGTATGTTCCTGACAGTCTTCAGAAGACATTTGAGCTCCACGAAAGAAAAGAAAATCATACAGGTTTATTACTTAAAACTGCCTGCTGTCCAGTGTGTTAAAGGGAACTACATTTGAAAACATTTTTGATCTTTGCATTTGATGTTTCCGCTTTCTATCGATCTGTCTAGATGATGTAACACCCTTCTTAAATTTTTCAGGGCAGGTGAATCCATGGACAGACGACGGGGCTACGAGAAGAGTTTCAAGACAACCTTCTCAACCTGCGTCCATTTCCCAAAGAGCTGTGGGATATCTGAGTGCTAACTAAACGAACTAATGTTTACATGGTGCCAAAGGCCTGCACTGATCCGGACACTGTGCTAACCCGTGTAGTAATGCAAGGTGTGTGGCTTCATCAGTACAGCACAAGAACCACAAACAGGACTTACACCACGCAGAAGGGGTTCTCTCTTTAGGTATCCCTGTGCCAGCAACTTATCTGTGTGTATGTTTTTTTTTTGTTTGTTTTTTCAATTTTAAAATGGTTTACTATTTTCTGTGACTCATTCATGCACATAAACACAAATATACACATATACCGATGGTAAGTCATGCTTGGTAATGCGTGGCCCTTGTAAAACAGGAAGATATTCAGCAAAAACGACTTCCTGTATGTTCCTGACAGTCTTCAGAAGACATTTGAGCTCCACGAAAGAAAAGAAAATCATACAGGTTTATTACTTAAAACTGCCTGCTGTCCAGTGTGTTAAAGGGAACTACATTTGAAAACATTTTTGATCTTTGCATTTGATGTTTCCGCTTTCTATCGATCTGTCTAGATGATGTAACACCCTTCTTAAATTTTTCAGGGCAGGTGAATCCATGGACAGACGACGGGGCTACGAGAAGAGTTTCAAGACAACCTTCTCAACCTGCGTCCATTTCCCAAAGAGCTGTGGGATATCTGAGTGCTAACTAAACGAACTAATGTTTACATGGTGCCAAAGGCCTGCACTGATCCGGACACTGTGCTAACCCGTGTAGTAATGCAAGGTGTGTGGCTTCATCAGTACAGCACAAGAACCACAAACAGGACTTACACCACGCAGAAGGGGTTCTCTCTTTAGGTATCCCTGTGCCAGCAACTTATCTGTGTGTATGTTTTTTTTTTTGTTGTTTTTTCAATTTTAAAATGGTTTACTATTTTCTGTGACTCACTCATGCACATAAACACAAATATACACATATACCGATGGTAAGTCATGCTTGGTAATGCGTGGCCCTTGTTCTGTGAAGCAGAAAAGAGCAGATAGTCCTGAACTGTCGGAACACACAGCAAGCTTATTTACACTGTAAGGATGACACGTCTTTGGTTGAGGCTATCATTTATTTAAGATGCCAAAGTGCCCATGAGCATTGTGCTCCTGCCCTGATGTTCCTTCTCTTTTTTTCCCTGCTCTTTCTCTCTTTCATATAGTACTGTTCCATCAATCTTATATATATATATATACACTCAGATGCACTGCAAAAATTGTTTTCTTGATCAGTATTTTTGCATTGTTTTTAATCACAAATAATAATAATATTTTACAGTTACACTTTTTTAAAGAAATGCAGCCATGGTGAGCATAACAGACTTCTTTCAAACAAACAAACAAACAAACAAGCAAAATCATACCACCCCCTTACTCTTTTCTATGTGAGAGTGTATTTAAATTTGTTAAAGGGGTCATATGATGCTGCTAAAAAGAACATTATTTTGTGTATTTAGTGTAATGAAATGTGTTTATGCGGTTTAAGGTTCAAAAAACACATTATTTTCCACATACTGTACATTATTGTTTCTCCTCTATGCCCCGCCTTTCTGAAACGCGTCGATTTTTAGGGGCGTGTTAGAACGAGCCGTTTTAGGTAGGCGTGGTTGACTCTTAACTTTTATAAAGAATATCTCTTTGGATTTGAGACTTTAGTCTTTGCAACTTTACAGATCTTCTTTATGCACCAAGAGCTTGTAACACTCCAAAGAGAAAGGAAAAATTGAAATTGCATCATATGACCCCTTTAAGATATTATTTAACAGGGAACAGCTTATTTTTCCTAATTCAACCATCAAAAAAATTGATTTGTGCCTGATTTAAAAATATGCCTATTTTGTTTTTAAAAACTGTGAGGCAAGTTTAAATTATTTTCTGTGGTAACAGACATTGTGCAATGAATGTTGTCGATTGAGCATAACTTTTACTGAACCCAAAACATTTCTAACTAAATTTAGTGAGATTTCTGCTTAAATCAAGGAGGGGAAAAAAAAACTTAAATTAAAAATTCCCTGAGATTATGTTTCCTGTTTTAAAGATGTTTAGGTATTTTTATTGGAAAACAAGACTAAACCTTGATTAATAAATGGATTTTTTTTTTGCAGTGTAGCCACTCGTACAGAAAGGATTTCTCAGCTGTTGGTTTTCTGGTCACAAGGGAAAGGTCTTTCAGGAATGGAGATTTGTAGTGTAGATTTGTTGTCAGAGCACTTGCCGTTAAATTACAGCTGTCCAGCGTGGTATGAACAAGAAAGTAGATACCCAAGGAGACGACTCAACGCCTGTTTCAGCCCTTTTCACTTTGGCGTGGGAGGCTCTTTTACACTCAAGTCACAGCCTGACTCATTTAAACTGAGCACAGGTCTTATTATGCCTTAAGACTTCAAAGCTATTTTTTTTCTAAAGAATACCAGCCTTACATATCTCTGTCTTATTGTCGTCTTCCAGATGTAAGTATTTTGTTTACCAAATGCTGTTCTCCAGATCTCAGCATTTCCACAATCTAAGGAGGAGGAAGTGTGTAGAAGGATTATTTTACATTATGCCAAGGGAGGAGGACAGCAAATGGATCACACTCTTTGTAAACAAAATATAGTTTTTTTTGTGGAGTGATTTACTGTGGGGTGTCAGATTTATATGAGCAGAGAAGATGCTGGGGGTGTAGCGAGTAGAAAAGAGAAAAAGATAGTGAGCGGGAAGAGATACGGTGTGAAAGAAAGACTGCAAATGGGAAAGAGAAAAGTATGTAAATATTCACTGTGATGGGTTGTGGCACTGCAGCCCCTGCAAACAGGAATGAGATTATTGCAGCTGAGAGAGCAAGAGATGTTCTCCATTTGTTTTGGCAAACATGTTAGAAGTACAGCGATTGCTCGCTCTCCCCTTCTCCATAAAAAACTAAAAACAAAGTGACCCCTGTTGCACTGTAGGTTTTGCTTGAATCCCACTGCGACATCACCGGCTTCCCTTTGCATACATTGTGATCTCATTTTACATCACAGTGGCGAGCTGTCTGTTTGTTTTGATGCGGTTGCTAAGGAACGGTCCCCAAGGACACGGCGCTGCAGGTTGGTCTTTAGAAAGGTGGGGTGACTTCATAATGGAGGAGATACAAATAAGCATATGGAGGAAGAGGGAGGGTGGGGGACTCAGGTCCCCTCCGCCCCATATAATTAGATATATATCTTGTTTTAAGGATGTGGGTAAAAAAAAAAACTTAATTGTAATTGTAAATTTAGTGTGTGTGTATGTATATATATATATATATATATATACACACACACGCACATTAAATTTAATATTAAGACAAGTTTTCAAAGAATATACAATTCATAATTAAGTTCTTTTTTTTGCCCCCAGTTGGCTGTTCTAAGTCATATATTATTTGAAAACATATTTTACATCTTAAGTAAAATAGCAGAAAATTTAATTTACTAAATTTCAGATCTTGAGTTTATTTTACTTAATAAATGTCCAAATCAAATGTCTAATCGGGTAAGAATAAAAAGGATTCAATATATTCTCTGAAAACAAGTAATAAAATCAAACAAAATTGTTTCTCAAATAAATGACTCCTATTTTAAATATTAGATATTTTTACAAGAAAGAAAGACAAAAAATACTGATTAAGAAAATGATTTTAAGCCTATAGAAAGGGAGATTATTTATTAAGCATTATACAAATTAATATATATAGAGCTTCAACATGGTAGCAAATCATGTAGCATTATGTAATACATTGAATAGAAATGCTCCTATTTGCATACCATTTGCAAAATATAATTCCCCATTCTGACATATACTGTATGTATATCCATTATTCCTTAATATGATCTTTTTTTAACTCATATCATAATTGTTCCCTTGTCTACTCCTTTAAAAAAATGAGATGTGCTGAATTTGTGGGCTTTGTAAAATTGCAGAAGGAATATTACAGAACAGAATATTTTGTGGATTTTACAGCAATGCTAAGTGCTGCCTGAGCTATATTTAGCCATCTGCCTCATTAACAAATACACTCATTATTTTTGTTTGTATGTAGTAGACCTTTGTGTCACGACCCCAATACGTCATTTGCAGGCTTGTTTGTAATATTGAACCACACAACAGGGCATTTACCGATTTAACCTCTGAACCTGTGGCATCACCATTACACACCATGACATGTTGTGTTGTTTTCAGGTCAAAAGACCTGAATACAAACATTACATGTTTTATTTTTGTCCCTGCACTTTATGCATTGTTTTACTTTTTTTATGTTTTTATTTTCATGTGCAGTGCCATTTAAAATATTAACACTATAATTAATGTCTTAGGTTTTTGTTTTCGTGTTTTAATCTGTACAAAATGTGAAATTAAGGCGTTTTAAAAATGAATGAGTTACTGGCTGCTTTCTACTCATTGTGTACAAAGAAATAAATTTTTATTTGTTATACTCCTGGTGTGGGTTGTCTTTTTTTTTTTTTTTTTCAGATGATGG
>NW_015660051.1:1000473-1042775 GCF_001515625.1 Sinocyclocheilus rhinocerous | reverse complement strand
GGTGGTGGTTTTTTTTTTTTTTTTTTTTTTTCAGATGATGGGATTTAATATTATATCTATTTCTTTTTCTATTTGCATTTAACATTTTTGGTGAATTTCTCAGGTTTTGCAGGTGATGATCCTATTGGTTCCTCTCCATCTTAAACTCAGCAGCTGTGTTGCTTTCCTTTGTTTCATCTCCAGTCGTGTCCGTCAGTCTTACTTCCCTTGATGCTCCACTGCTTGCATTTTTCTCAGGCTTTGCAAGAGATTCTTGTTTTTCATCTGGGATCTCATCCTGGCCATAATTGTTCATTGTAATGTCATTGGTGGCCCCGCTATCTGTCTCTGATCTCTGTGTACTATCTCCCAGCACACTGCTTTGGACTGAATCCCTGTATTTATCTACAGCTGTATTTTTTTCTTTGGCTTCTTTCAGGGTCAGAGAGCTCTCGTCCTTTTTGTTCTCAAAGTTTTTCTTCTCATCCTGTCCTTCATCTTTATTACCTGCTTTGACATTTGAACTACAGATGGATTCTTTCCCTCTTCAGCATCTTTGACCTCTTCAGGAGACTGAGAATGTTCCCCATTGCTTTCCTCTTTTGCATCCATCTCGGAGTTTTCCCCCTTCTCTGGTTCCTTTACTTTCTCTTCCTTGTCGTCTAGGATGTTCCAATACCTTTCTTTATCCTCCCAGTATTTTTCCTTCATTCTCTCAGAGAGACGATTGAGTTCTCTTTGCACAAATCGAGACAGTGTGATGCAGGGGCGTAGCCATCATTTCAGAAGTGAGGGGGACAGAAATGTTATATATATATTATAACATTATAATATAACATTTCTGTAATCTATATAACCTACCAGTCAACATAATCCATATATCGCAATCGTATGTTTCATGTCTTCATGTTTCCAAACGTTTCTGTTTTCTGTGAAAACAACTGTTTTCATACAGGGGTAGCTGGACGCTTTTGTCCATATTAGGAATTTCCTCGTACGACTTTATGCGCGAGAGCGCCTTCCGGCTTCGAATATGAATGAAACATACACTGCACTGTGTTTAGCGCTCTGCAATGTTCATCTCGTCTTATTCTGGGTCCGAATAAAACATCAGATCATGCACAGACTATCCTGTCTCTTTGAATTTAAATCTATATTTATTTAAACTGGCTCTTGAAAACCTCTATGCGAACACACTTGCCCGAAAAAGTGCGGGGGACGAATTTACGTGATATTAAAAGTGGGCAGGGGACACATCCCCCGCGTAATCTACGCCCCTGGTGTGATGTCTAGGTTGGCCACCATCTGGAAGTCTCTCCTGGCCTCCCTCTCGCTCCACACAGCCACTTAGGCCTTTGCTCGCTTATAGTAGGCCTTGACACAGTCTGGAAAAGATCAATAATGGGACTGCAATTTGTAACTCTTCCTGTTATTTGCTTGCTGAGGCTAAATTATCTTTCTGAATGCTGTGTATGTTCAAATCCATGAATTATCTTAATTAAAAGAATTAATTCAAGATCATTCTTAATGAATTCTTAATGAATTATCTTGAAGTGATATCATTTGCTTTCACACCATTAAAATAGTAACCTTGCTACACATAGACCAGGGGTGACCAATCCTGCTGCTGGAGGGCCGGTGTCCTGCAGAGTTTAGCTCCAACCCCAATTAAACACCTGAACCAGCTAATCAAGGTCTTACTAGGCATACTAGGCCATGTCCACACGTACACAGGTATTTTTTATAAACAGAGTTTTTCCTTCCGTTTTAAAAAAAATCTTTGTCCACATGAAAACGCAAAAGCATGCTATGAAGCACTGATCAGAGCATGCTAAGCCAACAGGTGGCGATATAATCAGATAACAGCGCATGCTCCGACGTCACAAGCCAAAATCTACACTAACACTGCAACCGGAGTTTTTGAAAATCTTCACCCTGGCAGGAGTTTTCAAAAATGTTCGGTTTCAGTGACCTGGTGCTGCGTTTGCGTGTGGACGAACGGCCAAACCGCATAGAAAAAGCTGCGGTTTTGAAAATACCCGCGTTCGTGTGGACGGGGCCCTAGAAACATCCAGGCAGGTGTGTTGAGGCAAGTTGGAGCTAAACTCTACAGGACAGTGGCCGTCCAGGATCGATTTTGGAGACACCTAATCTTTGCTCTGAGTGGCCCGAGAGCCTGCAGATTCCCCATTGATGACTCTCCCCCTCTTTCATTTGATCATGCTCTTCCCTAAATCTTTCACTCTGCCAACATTTAAACAGACTTCCCCCAGCCAGTGCCAGCCTCTGGCAAAAACACAGCAGATTCTGTGAGCACATTTCAAAAGGATGTGCTCCCCAGGTGACACACGAGAGAAATGGTAAAAAGAGCAAAGATGGAAGATTTCAACTGAAACAGACAACAAGAAGTAGGTGACACATGGGGCACGGCAGAATGAAATGAATACTGAGAATTAGAGGGGACGGGGAAATGGGAGAAGGCGTCCTCGAAAAAGGGAACTGCAGGAGGCTGAAGTCACTGTGCCATCTGCATATGCATAAGGCTCATTAGGAGAGCTATCCAAGCTGCCTCTGGAGCCACCGCGAAAGACGATACATCTGTCACTTCACATGCTTCAGGAGGGCTTGTCCAACTCCTGTCCCCACTGCTCATGCAACCAGCCAAGCTTAAACAAACCCAAACCACCGAGGACGAAGATTACTATGCATGCTGCCAGTTGCAATTATGAATTTGAATGCAACTGGATTATTTATTTAAAAGAAAAGGTCTAATTCTGATGGTGGCCGGTAATGTAAAGGGTATGTTAATTCTAAGGTGGTCTACAGTACATCACCTCAACTTAAATGCCATGTGACTCACTAATTTGCACTGGTTATCATTGCCTCTGAGTCCAATTACTTTTTAGGGGAGTTGATGTTTGATTGCCTGTTAGCAATTTATTACAAAATTAAATGCATAGTTTAATTTAGTTCATGTTATTTAGTTAAAAATAGTGCTGCAGGAATGAGTCCTAAAAACCAGAAACAAGTTATGTTTGCACTTTGGGTTCCCAAAGTCAGTGCGTTATGGTTAAATGTCTGAAAGAGAGCAGACGGTCCCTTACGCTTTTGAATCGCTCTCGTGTTACTTTGATGTCAAACACCGATCAGTCTGCGCAGCACCACTTCAAGTCGAACACACCTAATATGTACGTGAATCGCTTTGACCGTTCTTTGTAGATCCCACCTTCTCACACGCCACAACTGGTGGATTATCTCATTCACTATTCCCTACATTAGGTCACTAATTCAGTTCACTAGAAGGAGTAATGAAAACGAGTGAGTGAATTCGGACACTGAGTGCACCGGAAGGCCTGCTGCTTTTGCAAAGTTTGTGCTTGCTGTTTAATAATCATTTGAAACTGGCAGCTCCAGTAGTACGATGATAGGATTTATCTTGAACTCTGTCATGGAAATTATGTATAAACCCTAATTAAACAATTTAATAATCAATTTACAATTAATTTATGCCTGTATTGTATTACGCAGTACTCCGTAGCGCTTTGTAAAATGAATGGATGGATGGATGATTCAGCTGTGGCGCATTATGGGTATTCTCTAGCTTTTGAGCATACATCAGTTGTACACTCATTATTGCTGTGCATTGTGGGATTAAATGAGTGCACTTGTTAATGTCCACTAAGGTTTCGGACACCACTAAAAAGTGTATAGGGGGCGATTTCGGACACAGGGTATGTCTTCTCTGCAGCACTCTGTACAGGGCTACTTTTTAATGGCTGTCATTGGTAAAGGAGAGTGTAGTTACTGCAAATACCAGCAGGGGCAAACTGGGTCATGCTAACAAGCAAAACCTTAACCATTTGGTTTATGCTAACAAGCTGGCCTACCTTTGTGTTTGTCCAGGAGCTCTGTCGTATGTTCTATGACTTCGTAATATTCCTCCAGCTCTAACATGCACTGGCAGTAGTTCAATACAAGAGGAATGATAAGCCTACCCAGATTGATGTAGTCCTCATCTCCTGGCATCTCCTACAGATGAAAGAAAACAAACTCGGGTGTACTCGACAGATGTCTAAATGATTTATTGGTTACTCTACAGCCCCCTTATAACCTCCATGTCATTTTGTTTTTCCTTTACCTTGGATTGGACTGTTCGCAGCAGAACCACAGCCTCTTGGTACTTTTCTGCAGCTTCACGGAACCGACCCTGCTTGACCAGAGCGCTGCCCAAAAGATGCAGCGAGGGCACGACCTTCAGCTTCTCATCCTTCTCCATCATCCAAGACTCACGCTGGTAAGAGAACGGGTCGCCCACCTGAGGTAGACAGAGAATTGGAGCGTGCTCGTCTCGCTTGGTTGAGGATTGAAAACATGGTCTGAGAATTGGGAACAGCATTTCTTTCCTGGTGTGTAGCACTTGATTGTGTAACATTCTGTTACGCTCTGTTTGGGTTGCAGTGAGAAATCTGTTGGAGGTGGAGGAGTGGAACTAGAATGAGTGTATGAGCATGTTGTTGTGCAAGGGCGCATGCATGTATTTGTTTGTTTTCTTGCTCTGTGTGAATACACCTGACCCACCGAGATTAGTTCCATTATGAAGATTAGAGGCTGAGGTGTCCTCATTAGCTCATCAAGCTCTGGAAAGCCTGTCGAATGGTAGTGAAACAAGTTTCCCATGCCACACGTGTGTTTTTGGCCCTCTAAAAGGTCCTTTCCCTGAGCAGCCAGTCTTATCCCTTTTGACACGATAGGATAAAGGCCTGTGTGCTGCGTATAAAAAATAAAATCACATGCCAATGTTTCCTACAGAGCTACCTAAGATTTGTATGTTTTTGCTTGCAGCCTGTAGAAAAACCTAAAATATGTTTTTTTTTCTTTTCTTTTTGCCTTTATTTTCTGGTACATAGTGTTTTAACCTTACCACATTCGATATGTGTTTTTGGCCCTCTAAAAGGTCCTTTCCCTGAGCAGCCAGTCTTATCTCTTTTGACACGATAGGATAAAGGCCTGTGTGCTGCGTATAAAAAATAAAATCACATGCCAATGTTTCCTACAGAGTTACCTAAGATTTGTATGTTTTTGCTTGCAGCCTGTAGAAAAACCTAAAATATGTTTTTTTTTATTTTCTTTTTGCCTTTATTTTCTGGTACATAGTGTTTTAACCGTACCACGTTTGATATACTGTATGCTGCAAACTCACAATCACAACTCGGGTAAAATATAATTTCTTTTGCCATGGTGCTGAAATATTCAGTAGCAGGAGAGCATTGCAGGTAACATGACCTTTCGTTCAACTTATTTCTACATCAACCATCTAATCGGAATCTTTAGTCTCATTTAATTCGCAGAATGGATTATTAATTTCCTTGGAGTGTTTGGAGAAATCAACAAATGCAAATGTTAATAGAAAACGTAGGAAGCAACCAAAGGTGCATAATACATCAGACACATTCTCTTTCATTCTTGTGTGAAGATTAATTAAGATCCAATTGAAGCGGATGTGATTATACCTATAGAAAGGGGAAAACAGTGGGAGGCACACCAGGAGGTTTAGTTTGATTTCAAACACTTACAATAGCATCACACCAAAACTCTGCCACCTCTCCAATCCTCATGTAAGTTAACAGCACCTCCCACACCTCCATCTTGAACATCTTCTCCACGAAAATCTCTGTGGGACGTTTATTTTTGCGACTGTCATCAATCACTGTTCTTTCAAAGTTGTCCAACAGAGTCTGAAAGTGAAACACCAGCTTTGTGGGTAGGAAGGCAGAGGAAAAAAGAGAGTAAGAACAGGATTAAGAAAGAGCAGAGATATTTTTCCTGCTTAGTACGCCATGCACATCTTGTACCTTGCTACTCTGTGTGTGTTTATATGTGTTGGGGAGAGAAATACAGGGGTTTTAAGCAGGCCAGAATGCATCTTTCCTCATGCCATCCTAATAGCTTCCTAGTCCAATTTCACCTTCATTACAAGACATTTAAATGTATAGTCTTTTTTTTTTTTAAAGCATGTTGAAACAGACACCTTGATGTAACGGGAGCGCACAGAGTGAATACAGAGCACAGCTGGTAAATGGAGAGATTAATGTTGGCATTGTCGTGGAAAATGTTTGTCATCCTCTCCAGGCTGAGGGCCATATGGCTGGACAAGTAGGGGGGAAAAGTCACCTGTCACAGATACGGTGTTCCTTTGCCGCTGTCCAAAACGAGTGGTTGCCAAACTTCTGTGCAATTATATGCACCAAATGTTTTGTCACACAATAAAACCTTTTTATCACCAGCAGAATCAGGCTACAACCATTTCTAATCAAAGCAAATGGTCAGACATGAACCCATCCTTACAAACGTCCAGTAAAAAGCGTTTTCCAGGACCATATATGCACCTTACCTTGGTTCCCTTCGGAAAATGCGGCAATGGTCCCTGACCTCCATGCAGAACCTTCTTTATTACTCCAGGATGGTCAAGCAGATACGTCTCTTGCATTTTAAACTCTTAAAGAAGAGTGTTTCTTTATTGAAACATTCCTGATATCCTGTACCCTGAGAGAGCTGGTCCTTGGCAGTGTTAACTAGCAAGCTGAGGAAGGGAGACAAATCACACCCTGCAGCCCAATGCTGCCTGACTGCTTTCTGACAGAATCCTTACAAACGTCCAGTAAAAAGCGTTTTCCAGGACCATATATGCACCTTACCTTGGTTCCCTTCGGAAAATGCGGCAATGGTCCCTGACCTCCATGCAGAATCTTCTTTATTACTCCAGGATGGTCAAGCAGATACGTCTCTTGCATTTTAAACTCTTAAAGAAGAGTGTTTCTTTATTGAAACATTCCTGATATCCTGTACCCTGAGAGAGCTGGTCCTTGGCAGTGTTAACTAGCAAGCTGAGGGAGACAAATCACACCCTGCAGCCCAATGCTGCCTGACTGCTTTCTGACAGATGGCTGGATTACAAGGTTGAGGATAGCCACTTTAATCTGCCTTGGCTAATCCTTCAACCCCCCTGAAACTTCAGTATAATCCCCTGTAAGAAGTGAAGGGATGGGTGACCAGAGAGCGTAACTCGGAGTATGGAGACAGTTGAGATCATTCTGTAAGGTAATAGAGTCCAGTAATCCCAGAAATAGTTTGCTAGTATAATTCAGTGGGAACAACTGCAGACAGAATCATCTAGAAGTAACTAGTATGATTTTCCAGTTTGTTGAACACCTTAATTGGGAGTAGCTTACAAATTTGTAGACTTACTGATCAGAAGAAATATGCTAACAAAACTATTTCACACATGATTTTATTTTAAAAATACTGCCGTTTACTAAATGTTCATAGACAAAGTCACAAAGTACAAATACACAATCTTGCATGAGAAGAAACTTGTGTGAAGAGCCATCAGTTGAATATATTGACAATATTTTTGAGTCACACAACACAAATGGGATGTTCAAATTCAGCTAATGCATGCAGTAAAGTCGGTGATGTGTTCAGTAGTCGCCTCTGGTCAGAGTCTTTGTATAGCAGTATCTTGGTAATTGTGAGCATCACTTCTCGATCAGTGAGTCCAGCTGCTCTTGAAGGGAGGCCAGCTGTTGGAACAGAATAGCAGTGATGGATGGCTAGCAGTAGGGGTATAATTGAAGGCTAAGTGCAATATGTTCAACAACACCTCCAACGCTGTTACTTTTTTCCATTAAGCCATTTGTCAGTTTAGGAGTAAACAAACACTGACAGCAGATACTGACATTGGCCAAGGGATATGGTGAATCAGTAAAGCATATATGTGTGTTTAGTTCTTTTACTCACCAATATTATATATGGAAAATTACTCTCAACAAGAGCAATGGGAATATGGGGAATTAAGTAATGGATTTGGCATCTTACATGCGTTAAAGGTATTGATATAAATTAGATTCCAATTAAAAAGCCCTCGATCCTATTTGATTTGATTCCAATTCATCTGGGAATATTTTAAGTTATAATGTACATTTTTTATATGTATAAAATAGATTCTCTCTTAGCTACTTCTGTAAATTACACAGGGAACAGATGGGTATTAACAGATGGGTATATGTGATATGCTTATCTTTTTGAATGATTAATTAAAAGGACAGAATCAAAAGAGTCATTTGTTTGTGAATTTACTATGCTAGTTGTGCTGCGTGTTTCTGATTCACTAGAAAGAACCTGTTCAAGAACCATTTGTTTAGGAATCTGACTACACTGGTTGCACTGTACGTCTTTGATTTACTAAAAGTACCAGTTCATAGGAGTTATTTGTTTGTGAATCAAAATACACTAGTCACAATGGTATGGAGTAAAAGGTCTTGGTAGTTTAAAGAATGAATATTTCAAATCATGATTAACTGGAAAAATTATTTTTACCCAGTTGGAATGCATGCAGACTTTTGGGTTCATATGCAAACTCACCTGTTCCATCTCTTGCTCTTCTTGATGAATCATACCATTCAAAAGACCCTGGAAACGATCCTGTAAAAAGGAGAGAGAGAGAGAGAGAGAGAGAGACTTTATCTAGTTGACAGGTATGCTGTTTTGATGCTGGCCGTTTGTGAATGTCTTAACCGCTTGTACACATTTGTATTTGATTTGTGGCCCTGTGAAAGGATCTCAGACATGCATGACCTTTCCCTGTCCCAGGTGACTGTAATGACCGTGGAGAAATTTAGCCAGCATAGTGCACACAGGCCAACCGAAGTGACACTGTTAAACCACACGCCCAACCCCGTTCCACAGCATCTAACTCCTCCCAATGGAGCAGCTGCCAGAGCAATTAATTTTATGCTATTTTTGTGAGTTACGTAAAAGCAGCTAAAGGCAGAAATGTAATATTTATGCCTTAAAAAGACAGCAAAAACTTGCCTTCTTAGGTTTATTCAAGGCCATTTTAAAGGGCTATACTGCACAAAAACAGTGTCACCCAGGCTGTGTGTTTACATGATATACCATGCCAGAGAAAGTGGCATGCTACATATTTAGTGCAGGTAAATGAAACTCACCCTCAGAGCTTGATTTTCCACCTCCATTATCAATTTTTCCTGTTGCTTCTTCCGGGCATGCGTTTCCTGAAGCTTGGCCTTCAAATTGTTGATCTGTACCTGGTACTCCATTACTGCAGATCAAATAGAGATTGTGAGCCCTACACATGAGCCCTAGTTAACATGCCTACAGTTTAGTCATGAGCCCTGATGTCACATTGAGCTCTCTTTTACCTTTGAGAGCTACTTAATCTGCAAATGCTCATGTAATCTAAGGTCCCAATTATCTGCAAATCTTTCACACACTAACCGTGCAACCCCTCAGGCTGCATAAATACTGAACCCCACCTCTTACGTTCTGCACTCCCATTGTGGGCATACACACCAACATATCGAGAAAACGCTTTGTGGATAGCATATAGACCCTTTTAGTGCTGACGTCACAATTACGTCACAGCATTAGCTGGAGGCAAAACAAAGGAATAACTGGAGGCGGCCAATACAAACCAGCAAAGAGTCGGCTGCATAAGGAGCTTAAAATATCATCTTGTTGTGCTGTTGAGTGTCAGAATGGATGGAGTACAGGCTCCAATTTGAAATTTTATAGCATACCTGCTGCCATTGCCAGACAAAAAACCAACAACAGCTGTGGTTAAACGCAATAAAACGAGCAGACTGGACTGAAACGATCATCAAAAATGCTCGCGTTTGCCGCACATACTTAATATCAGTTAAGGTTCAATAAACTGTGGTCTTTTATGGATTATGGTTTGGTTACGAGTCTAAAGATTTCTCATGCATGCCCACCTAATCAGAAATTTGGAAACAAGTTAACTAACGACCAGAGACTAAACATAAAGGAAACCGTTTGTGTCGTCTCACTTTCTACAATTGCCATAAGTGCAATTGTAGAGAGAGGGAACAGTGAAGGCCCATGTTATGTGCCAGGTGTGTGTTAAAGTAGTTGCATTTGCTTATCATTGCCACTGTTAGTACATAGTTGTACATAGTTGTTATATGCCCTCAGTTTCTATTTACTATACACGCTCGGTTTCTCTATATGGTAGGTGTGTCTGGCCACTCCTGTCAGATCGTCCATTCATTAAGTGAGTGTGTACGAGTCGGTCAATCTGGTTCATTCTGTTAAAATGAACATTTTCAAATAACAATCACGATTCCGGACAGTGAGTGACATTACATATTCAGATAAAATCTAATTTTCTCCAGTCATTGTTAAAAAACAAGCAAACAAAACTTGCGAGCTAGCGTTAGTGAAGCAGTCAGGGGAATCTTTCTGCCTCCACCTAAGCTCCGCCCATAAAAAAAACCCGTCACAGTGTTTACAAACTGAAAAAGGGTCTATAAGAACTGACTGACTTTCAGTCAATCATCAATAATCTAATATTGTGGAATTTGGACATTGACTTACAATGTAAGATATATACTATTTATAATAGATGTTATCATGAGAATATAGCTTTTTTCAAATCCAATTATGCTGCCTACCTAGACAGCATTTTTAGGCATCACTGACACATTTTGAACGCCTCTATGAAGCAGTATTAATATTAATACATTGTTTTTTTTTTTCTTTTGAGGACATCATCTCTTAAATTACTTAGAGTTTAGTCTATTTTACTATTGTTTTAAATGGCATCTAATTATAGTTGACTGGAATAGCATTTTAGTTGACCAGAAAGTGCAATATAAGCCGTCCATAAGGCGTGACCCATGTTATACCGTAACAACAACACTCTTGAAAAGACATCTAACTAAAAAAAGGTAACTCTACAACTAAACCTTTGAAGAATATGTGAACAAAACACATGGTGGCTCAGCTCTGAGCAGCATGGCTAATTTTTGCCGGTTAAGTGTCAATGTGACGTTGAATTCACCCTCCCAGTTGAGAGACAGAGGGTTGCGGGATGATGCCAAGGTCAGGCATGTCTGTCACTCACTGGTATGGGTAAAGACACCACCAGACAACCGGTACACCCATCTGACCTAAATACCGCAGCAGGCTCCTCATTCAAATGCTAATCTAGGTCGGCTGTTGTTTGTCTGCCGGTCTGCCTGTTTGTGATACTGAATTGTGGTTTTAAATTAGGCTTGAGCTGCTGTCCTGATGATGCACTGTAATTGATCGGGCAACCAGTGTACCACTATCCTACCGATCTGACTGTTGCAGTCATTCTCGTCTCTGCCTCCATCTGTCTCATTCAGTTTCTCATGGAGCTGCCTGACCATGTCGTCTTCAGTGTCCATGATGTTAAGGTCTTCGTCCTCATGTCGTTCACCCTCCTCGTCCTCATCCTCGCTGCTGCTGCTGATGTCATTGAAGATCTCGCGTAGCTCGTCGTGTTGGACTAAATTAGAAGAAAAAACGTGAAGAACTTTAGACAGAGAAAGATTTAGCTATAAAAAGCAGTCAGACTTGTGAGATCATCCACCTGAAGAGCCGTGACCCTTGTATCCCGAGGTTCCAGGTGAAGACTCCAAGTTGGACAGAGAAAAGCTGTTGTCGGGTTCTTTGGTCTCATCCTCAGCAATCACCTCCCATCCTGACCACAGGGTCAAGGTTCATATATCAATAATCCCTTTATCTTTTCATCCTCTGAGTTTTGGCACCAGCCCATTTTGCTGTTTGTTATATCACTGTGCTGCTGAGCTCCACAAATTTATACGTGACTCATGCCACTTTTTCCTGTAATGCTGAGCTTAACTGACTCTATTTCTTGCCAAGTTGCTCCATTTCATTTGCGAGCAAGTCTGCCACCTGGTGTCAAGAGTGAGTATGGCAGAAATGCTCAATCCTACATTAGTAATGACATTTGCATCTAGAATTGTTGTCTCACTGGGTTTGCGACAACATGACAGAGGAAAACAAAATCAAGAAATGAAGGATACGAACACTGACGGCTTCGGCATCTGTGCTTAAGAGCCTCTTCACCTCCTTTTCCACATCAGGAGACTCGATGTACTGCAGGATAAATCAGGTTAGAATTCAGCCCCAAGGAACACGTTCTCAAAAAATGCATGCACGCATTCAGACGCACACATAGTACTAACAGTAGAGGCTGGCTGCACGCCAGACAACACATTAGCGATTAAAAAAAGGAAGCCGAGTCAATAGCTAGCTGCAACGTAGCTGAGATTTATTCAAGAGTCAGAAAGAAGAACCTGCCACTAACTCGCCTGCTGTCACTTCAATCAAAGAGAGAGCCAGATTGCTTTCCTGCATACCGTGGTGGTAAATGGAGATTGAATGCTTTATTTATATGTAAATTGTAGCTTTTAGCATTAACTCATTTCTCTTTTCCTACAAGAGTAAACATTTTTTTTTCCCAAACAGGGATGTAGTGGTGGGCGATATGGCAAAAATATCATATCACAACGTAGCTGAGATTTATTCAAGAGTCAGAAAGAAGAACCTGCCACTAACTCGCCTGCTGTCACTTCAATCAAAGAGAGAGCCAGATTGCTTTCCTGCATACCGTGGTGGTAAATGGAGATTGAATGCTTTATTTATATGTAAATTGTAGCTTTTAGCATTAACTAATTTCTCTTTTCCTACAAGAGTAAACATTTTTTTTCCCCAAACGGATGTAGTGGTGGGCGATATGGCAAAAATATCATATCACTATTTTCTTTCAGGAAAATCACACTTTTATCACAATTATTTGTCACGTTGGTTTTACTATATTGCAAGTTGTCTGAGCAGTACAGCCAAACATATTTCGCTATTTTAAAAACAAAGCCTTACAAGGTAACAAAATATGAAATAAAAAAAGAATGGCAGACATACATAGGCCAAAGTGGGCAAAGATAAAAAATCTTTGCCATTATTTTATATTTGTTATTAAAAAAAATAAGAACAAAGATACACATTACAAGTACACATAATATACAAATAAAACAAACAGTGCTTTATTTTTCAAGTACAGTAGATGTATTTATCAGTAGCATTCAAGAAACTGAATGAACAAATATAAAAATAAAACGTTCTATAAACTTCACTGTAGAAATTATACATTGATTATTATTAAATCAACTGTATTAAAGTTCTTCAGTCAAGAGCAGTGAGTTAACATGCGCTATAGCACGACGCTATGATATTGCTTCAAAAGCAGATCATGGAGATATTTTAATCGTCCACAATCAAAAAACGTGATATTGCACACGCCTATAGTGATGACAAAGGATTGTAGAATCATCAGAAAAGTCCAAGAAAAAACAACAACAACAACAACAACAGAATGCATGAGGAAAACCAAATGAGGTTACCTTCTTCCTCGCTGTCTTCCTGAACCGCCTCTTCCTTGTGTTCTTCAGAGGAAGAGTAACTGGAAGGAGACAGATGTAATTGGATATAAAAGTGAGTTTAATCATTCTAGCACTGATAGGCTGTCTCAACATTCTCAAATTCCAGTACAGGAGTGGGAGGTACTTACTGCCATGGTTCCAAATAAATTTCTTGTCTTTGTCCTTGTCTTTCTTTTTGCTTTTGGGGTCTGTAGTGCCTGTGGGCTCCTCTAGAGGGGGGTACAAGTCTCCATCCAGTGTGCATACCAGCATCTTAAACAGGAAGGCAGAAGAACTAATAGTGTTATGGCCTTGCAGATGTGCTGAAGCTCATTAAATGACTTGTCTCTGTTACCCAAGACTGCAATGGGGGAGTTTAATTTAAGACTCTCTAAGAAACTTCTATCAACAGCTTATATTAAAATATTACCTGACAGATATCAGCAGTCTTATAGAAGGTCTTTTTGTCAACCGTTTTTAATGACTCCAGGATGCAGGGTAAATCCACTAATTTACACGCTAAAGGGACACGATCCACACGTACAATCCCATGGTGACCATCGGCTAGGAATATGGTAACAAATTCCATGAGCAAAATTTTTGCAAAAGAAATTGATAACATTCAGAGGCTTTATGAAATGTAATATGCTGAAGTAAATGTAAAGTACTTCTTTGTACATTTTAGTTCATCTGAATTTCTCACTTGTACAGTACTTACCATGCAACTCTACAGTAAGTCTGTCTTTCATGTTCATGCTGCTAGACTGGGCGATCCGTCTGACTGTGGAGGCATATTCCTAAAAAACAATCCAGAAATCATTTTAATATGCTGATTCGGTGCTCAAGAAACATATTTTATTATTATCAATATTAAAAACAGTTGAACAACATTTAACTTGATTGGAATGAACAGTGTATATCAATGACACTGTATTTGTATGTAATTATTTGTGACTTGTGTAATAATATTATGTTACTAATCTTATAGCTTTTGAGTTACTCTCAAATGCATAATTGTGAGTCATATCAAACAATAATCTAAAGTGATTAATTATTTAAATGCAATGATGGAATTGTTCAGGGAGGGTGTGCATACTTAAATACTGGTTTGCACTAACATAAGTGAGTAAAATGAACAACAACAACAAAACTGACCTGAGGAAGCCGCAGAACAAACTGACTCTCCAGCTCATGAGGAGCATCTACTTTGCTTTTGGAGCCAACCTTTCCCACTGAAACAGAGAACGGTCTTGAAATACTACATATTAGTTCACAATTATTACACATTCACACACACACAAAGCCCGCACGCGCACACACAAACAAATATGTGTTATATTAATGCACGAACTATGGAATATACCAAGGTAGGCAATAAATGATTACCACGATCTTGAAACTTAGAATATCGTGTGTATACCACGGTATGTAACATAGTAATACATAGTAATTTTCTGTTAGTAAAAGAGAAACAGTGTGAATTCATAACAATGCATGCTAGTACCTTTCGTTTTTGAGGTCATATTTGGTTCCTAGTTCTGCACAAAAAAGACACTATGTTTGCATATAAAAACAAAAGATGTGGAAGCTATAAGATTGCTAAACGCTTTTAAAAAGGGGTAAACACATTTTAGGAGTAACACTTTTTTTAGATTGATAAAATACTAAAAAGGACGTTTCAACAAAAGCGTGTTAATAAAAATACTCACCGAAATCCGAGAAGCTAACAGGCTAATGTTACACACAGTGGGTATCTGATATATAACAGCGTCAGATGGGATAATTGTTAAATATTCGTTTCATTAAAATACCCAGAGAATAAAACAGAAAAGTTATCATCAATTATACTACGTAATTATACAGATTTTGAGAGACAGAAACTAAAATGGAACAAATAAATAGTGCTGTGCCTCGGTGAACTGTCTCGCGGAAGCTCAGCGTATGTTAACGCTTCACTGCCACCTGCTGTCCGTTGTGTAAAACAGCTACAAATCGGAACCATAGACAGTTTATACTAGAACACGAAAGCTGAAGTCTATTAACACAATTTCAGAGAATGTAGTGATCGGGCATTTTTTTCTGTGAACATTTATATGACCATAAGAAGAACGATAAGATACAAAAACACAGAGAAATTGTCATTATAGCGTATTCTTCATGAATGAATAAATAAAAACCAATTGTTCATGTGTCGTCCCATATGGTCTAGCGGTTAGGATTCCTGGTTTTCACCCAGGCGGCCCGGGTTCGACTCCCGGTATGGGAAGCATTCTTTTTAGCTTCAAATGTGCGGATTACGAGAAAATTCTGCTAGATAATTAACAAAAACAACAATAAAGCAACTAACTGCTAGAATTAGGCGTTGAATTAAAATAATGTCTGATGCCAAAAAAAACATACTGATGTTATTTTTTTAATATGGTATTCAAAAAAATACAAATAAATAAATCAATAATTTGATTAAATATCTACATAACCAAGCTTTTATCACGTGCCACTGGTGTGATACGTATGTCCGTATCATTTATAGTGGGTCAAGATATCTCACTATTTTTTACAGCAATTATACCAGCAATGATTACAGCAAATAATGCCAATTTGACACTACAGGCTTATGGGAAGGCTAGTTAAGTGTAATATACTGTATTAATAATAACAATGCCACACTACACACACATCTACAACGAGCATTATGAGCAGGTAGGGTATAGTTACAAATAAGGTCAGTAAACAGTGTTTCAAATAAAATTGATAAACTGAGAAATTAAATTTAGACTTTTTGCTGACATTGATGGGAAATTCGCTAAATAATACTTCTAACTAGATGTGTGACTCATTGTGTAAAAAAACAAAGATTCAAGGTTATAAGGAGAGATGATGTGGTTGCTATATGTGCTTTTTAGAAAGAAAGAAAGAAAGAAAGAAAGAAAGAATTCACGACTTTGATTTGCCCTTTATTGTTTGTGTAAAAAAACAAAGATTCAAGGTTATAAGGAGAGATGGTGTGGTTGCTATATGTGCTTTTTAGAAAGAAAGAAAGAAAGAAAGAAAGAATTCACGACTTTGATTTGCCCTTTATTGCCCTTTATTACATTAGGTTTTGGGTCCTAAAATATGTTGTGTGTAGTTTATGGGAAAAGTGTACTTTTTTTTTTTTTTATCTGTGGAAATGTTGAAAATTAAATGAGAAAATACTACCGTTAAAAGTCTGAGAACACTTATTCAAATTTTGTATAAATAAGTAAACCCCCTGACAACAAACCACTACTACCAAAGAATTCCCCAAACAGGCTATTCCGATAATGGGCGGGGCAGACGGTGTGATTAAGGGGTCATCTGAATTTTTTTTACATCACAAACTAACGTTCAGTATAATTAAGGGGATGTGATGTCTCAATTGATTTAATGTAACAAATTAACGCTCACTCACCTGCGGGACAAGGACACTACTATGCAGCCAACACGATATGATCGCCTAATAACAAAAGCGTTGTTTTTACCGCCATTATTACGCTAACCAAAATGATTTGTAGGCTATATCCGATAATGTATGTGCAACGAGGCTGTGGATTAAATAGTTTAAACACAACACGCTGTTATAAAGTGTTAACTGATAGAACAACTGGAGATGTCTCTCAAGTGCTCTATAGTCACATGAAAATGAGCCAAAACTGTAAACACTGCTCACATAAACAAGTTTTATGATTCGCTGAGGTGCCGACGTCACCCATATCCATCTACAACCCCGAAAGACGCGTCACTTCGCTGACTACATGGGAGCGTTTAGTTTGACGCTTCGCTCGCTTTGCAGTGTGAACGCCGAACCCTGGACCAATCGCTTTCGAGGGAAATGTGAGCGCAAGGAATTCCCCACACAGTCAAAACAGTATAACCTTATGTTAGACAAGAGAAAGCGGCGAAGCTCGATTAGAGCTTCAAAAACAATGAGCTTTTAGAAGATTCTGTCTTTGCAAAAAGAGGATAAAGTTACTTCAGTTTAACAGGACTGGATCGGCAGGGAGGATTCAGATGATGACAGATTGCTCAGGAATTGTTTCATTGAAAGGATAGCAGTGTGTTCATCACTTACCCCACGCTAACATTTAAACCTTTAAACCTGTAGAATTATGGCACGTTAAGATGAAGGTAAGTGTTTAAGTTTGTACTAGGCTATCTCTTTAACTTGTTCTTGTCATTGAAAATGCTATTAGCCTACTTAAGATGTTATAATTATTTCTCATCGCATATTGGTGAATTTCAGATTGTAGGATGGGTTTTTAGAAGTTTTTCTTTGTGTATCACTGGTTTACAATGTATTGAATGTGCAAGCACTGTTTATTTTATTCAGCTATAGATGGAGCCACTTGGATTTGCTGACATTCCACAAATCAACATATGTTGTCAACATTCTGATCTCATATGACTATTCTGATCTGAATAGCCCCCAGGATAGCTTGACCCTCTGCTCTGTTGTGCCCCTCTCTCATAACTGTGCACTGAGTTGTTCCAGCATGACTGCGGGCATGTGACTATAATGACTGGTTCAGTGTGAGAATCTCTTGTTTCAGGCTGACATTGTTGGTCAAGACACAGTAAGGGCTTCACATGAGTGTGAAATCAGTTATCCAGTCCTCAGTGCAGGGGCTTGTGGTGCATCGGTGCTTTCATCCAGACCAGCACTTATTTGTGGATGTTTATCTTTAAAACTGGGTTGTCTTTGTGTCATTTTTCACTACTTGTGACCAGAATCAGAAATTAGCCAAGACTTGGGCAAAAAATGCCACAAGAGTGAATAAAATGTGACCAGTGACCAGACAGTTATGTAAAACATATGATAGCAGATCATTTATTGTGTTGTCATATCTGAATCTGAATCATATGAATTGTTTACAGATTTTTTTTGGTCTAATAGACATTTCTTTATTTGTAGTAAAAATAAATAATAGTTAAAGGTTAAAGTGACTTGAGCCTCTATTCCAAGACAAATCGCCTATTTCAGACTTTGCTTCTTATAATATGTAGCAATTAGTGACTGTTTCATATTGTAACAGAGTATCAAATCCATCTGCTGGTGCATGTAAATCCATTTGGTGTGAAGTTGTCTTAATTTGTTTTCTTTATTTGTGGCCTGATGTCTCACCCATTGTCTAACTGTCTAAATGTTTACATTTTTTGGGTTACAAAGCTCCCCTGTGAGACATGCATATTGATGTATCTGTTTGGCTGCAGTGTTCTCAGCATTCTGACCATTGGGAGGTGCTGGGGTCAGGGGGTATGCTTGTGTTCTCTTGCTTTTTATTAGTTTGTAATATTAGTCAGCTCGTTTCATCCAAAAATGTTATCAGCTGGTTCTGATACCCCCTCCCATTACAACAGCCCCTCCCAGACCTTGCACACCCCAGAGGCCTTTAGATAGCTGGAAATTCCAGTCTTCTGAAACTAATTAACCTCAATGAGAGGCTCTAAATATAGCCCTCGCTCGGTGCTGTCTTGAGTCTTTTCTTTCAGAAAAGTCCTTGGTACTCTCCCTTTTCTTGTTATGACTTTGTGTCTCAGAACTCATGCCCAATGACCCTAATGTGCCTTTGAACTGGATTGCCAGAAGGCACAAAGGAGCTCTCAGATGCTCTTACTGCCTCTCTTATACAGATGAGGCACCTGGCTTGAGATATGCCAGAATGACAATGAGAGGTATGTGGGAAGTCTCTGTCTAGAGAACATCCCCAGTGTTTGCTCTAGAATATGTGGCCATGACGGTGACTCCCATGTGAATACGAAGCCAAGTCAAGGAAAGTTATCCTAGGGCAGATTGACCCAGCTCATTCCACTCTGCTCCCGACTTTGTGTCTTGGCCTGATGGTGTATAGAAAATCACATGAGATATGACTTAATGGGCTGGCTATTGATTTGTCTCCACATTTGAAGACATCAGTCTTTATAAACTCGGTATCCAGGAACTGCATCACCAGGGCATCATCAGCTGAGAGCTTGCTGCAACATGAGCTGCCTCCTTGCAGACAGACTACAAGCATCAGCAAAGATATCTGGAGTGTTCTAGGACAGTCTGCATAATATGACATTTTCTGTGTGTAAGCCTTCACCATTCATTGTCATATGGCTCACAGCATGTGCAGAAAATGAATCGAGTAATTGTCTGTTGGGTAATTCCTCAAAACGTTGACATAAATCTTTTAAATATGGCTTTCAGTTCTAGAATGCTGACATGAACAAACCAGATGATATGCCTCTGTCATATAATGGGTGGGCAAACGTTAAGTCATTAGGCTTCCACAAGGTGGTGGTGTTCATATATTAAGCTCAACGATAAGGATGGCCTTGGACCAATTCATAGAGCTGTCTTTTGGCTTTTTGGACCAGTGTGACCCAGCCACTGAAATTGATTAATCGATCCTGGACATTCATTTTTATTCCTTCCTTTTAAAGGTTTGGTTTTCTGGGATGCATTTTCTATAGTCGTTGCAAATTCTGTTGGTTTGTCACCAAGATAACGCTATCAAGTTTGCTAACATAAACAGTTAGCAAGCAACAACAGTTACGTTCTGTTGAAAGTGCAAAAACGATATTGAGGTCATTGGTAAAAATGTGTTGAAAACTACAAATGAATCGGCTAGTTTATGAATTTATGGAGTTAAATTAATTATATGTATAATTTCCTGCTTGTTGGATTTTTTTCTTTGTGAAGAGTGAAAATGTTAGCAAACTTTAAATATAAACCCCTTATAAAACCCATTTAATAAAAAAATATAAATATCTCTATCAAGTATATAAAAATACACTAGCATAATAAGAATCAATCATGCAGAAAAAAAAAATTGTTGTTGAGCCCTGATATGATGCATTATGTAATGTACTGTAGACACAAAACAGGGTTTTCATAATAGTCATTAGTTTCACTGTTTGCAACATTACAAACTAAGGCAATGCTATGAAGTTGTTCACTCTGTTATGTCATAATTGCATTTTATTGTAAAAAAAAAAATTGAACTGCTACATATATGGGAAGGTGCACCATATTAGTTTAATGGAATTTTGCTTCAGTTCTGAGATTTAGAAGTTAGGGACATTTTGCATTGTTCCTCATACATTACTGTTGAGAAATAGTTCTTAGTAAAGTAAGAGGGGAAGACAGGTGATTCTCACACATCCCACCTATTGTGTTTCCAGAATCAGACAAGTCATTTTGATTTGAAGCTTGTTCCTGACGCATTTCCTTGCTGTTATAGCAGAACCGTGTAATTCAGAAAGAAATCTGGTCCTCTGTTTGCTTTCACATTAGATTAATATTTAGGTTAGTGTGTTGTTATGCTACTGTAACCTTGCTGTTCAGATGGCAGCCAAATATGTTTGAATCTCATTAAGTAAGGCATTATAGAGATACAAGGCCGACTGCCTCTGTTTTGACTGAAGAAAGACAAATATGGAAAGCTTGGGTATTTTTTAGCAGGCACATCTTATTGCTGATGGCTGATGTTGATAAGAGGTGGAAGGTTTGCTCCAGTTTATTACATTAACTGAACCTTTAAAATAACTAGAGACAGTTTTATAGGGTGGCTTTAAATGAGATTTTACATTCATGTTTTCAGGTCCCAAAACTTCAAATAAGCTCAAATGACATTTTAACATTTGTTTTTTATTAAAAGTCAATGTGTGGAAAAAAGTGATGTGGAATGCTGAGTAAATGTTTTTGAGTGCGTTTAAAATTTAGATGGTCCATTAAAGGGGCAGATGTGACTTAATTCATCCAGCTGATTTACACTTGAGTGTAAAAACTGTCTAATGTGTGAAGTATCACGGCACAGTAAATGAGAGTCTGTTACTGTACATCATCGCCAGTGTGTCTCAGTCCAGTAAAATGTTCATTCAGCAAATGTCTCGCTACACAGGGATAAAATAAAGCAATCAAAATAAAAACAATTTTAAAAATACTGTGCCTGTTTACTTATTTATTTTGTTTATATTTTTAAAGGCATTTGCAGAACAGTTGGTCGCTCCTCCCTCAGGCTTGGATTTAAATAATTTAAATAGACTGAGAGATTAGGTATTCATCTAGCATAATGCTTTCCAGTGTCTGGTCTTCAGAGAGAAAACATACCATTCGACCATTTAAGCTCTAAAACAGACCCCACAACCATCAATAGCAGCTCAGCTTCTGTTGTATTTCACTATAATGTGAGTGAAAGGCACTGGCAGTTTCACAGTCAGAGATAAAGGACAAGTTAGATTGATAAAAAATTAGGATTTATTTTAAAGAGTGCCAAGTGTCTCAGTGCTTTTATAATGTGTTTTTCTCCACTGCTCTGGTCAATACTCTCCATCCACAGATGTGTGATTTGAACTGTCTGGAATGTTGGCCTTGCTCTTTGTCTAATGTTTAATTGGTTGAGGTTTTGTGAGGATTATATATTGTCTGGTAAGGGATGGTAACTTTCTTGTGCAGACCAAATAATATTCCCCTCATATTATAAAGAGATAGTGGAGAAGATATTGATGGCTTGACGGCATTGTTACATTTGTGGTGTAAACTCAAATTTTGTTTTCCTGCATACCTGATTGTAGTCATTCTGTTAACTTTATCCAGCACATTTTTTTTTGTTACATTGAACTGTCCCATGAAGGGACAGTTCACCCAAAAATGAAACCTGTATAACTTTTTTTCTTCTTCTGTTGAACCCAAAAATAAATATTTGGAACAATCTTGCCCTCCGCTGAAGCTTTTAAATGCCTTTTGTTTATGTGCACTTTTAAAAATAGCACTTATGACATTCTTCAAAATTTCTTGTGTTCCACAGATGAAAGGAAGTTACAGTCATGGCCAGAATTATTGACACCTAATTGGTAAATATGAACAAAGGAACCTGTTTTTTCACAAAAACCTAACCTTTCATTGAAGTAAAATAAAACACTGAAAATGGGGGGCATTTCAAATCTCATTATGAAATAAACTTTTTTCTCAAATACAAGTTGGCCACAATTATTGACACAACTAGAAATTATTATAAGTAAAATATCACTGAAGTATATTCCCATTTATATTTACTGTACATTTTTTTTTAGCACACCAGGGTGACTGTTTCACAGGAATATAAACATGAGGGAACACAAAGGCCAAATTCCCTTAATCATCCATCACAATGAGAAAAACCAAAGAATATAGTTTTGATGTGCAGCAGAAGATTGTTGAGCTTCACAAAATAGAAAGTGGCTGTAAAAGAACTAAGACAATTCAAATTTCCCATTTCCACCATCAGGGCAATAATTAAGAATTTCCAATCAACCGAAAATGTTATAAATCTGCCTTGAAGAGGACGTGTGTCTAAACTGTCTTAATGCAAGGTGTGGAGGATAGTTTGAGTGGCCGAAGACTCTCCAAGGATCACAGCTGGAGAATTGCAGAAAATAGTTGAGTCTCGGGGTCAGAAAGCCTCAAAAATGATCAAACATCACCACATGTTGTTTGGGAGGGTTTCAAGAAAAAAAAAATCAAGAAAAGAAAATGCTCTCATCCAAAAACAGACTTCAGCATATTCATTTGCAAAACACTACTGCATCTTCAAACAGGACTGAGATTTTTGGCAGCAAACACACAAGATGGGTTTGATGCACACAGGGGTAAAAAAGTACCCCATGTGTACAAAAAAATATACTGCTGTATCTTTAATGTTGTGGGCCTATTTTTCTGCCAGAGGTCCTGGACATCTTGTTTAGATAGATGGCATCATGGATTCTATCAAACACCAAAAGATAAAAAAAAATCTAAACCTGACTGTCCATGCTCGTAATCTTATAATGGGTAATGGTTGGATCTTCCATTAGGACAATGATCCAAAAACAAAAATCAACAGAAAAATGGGTCACTGAGCATACAACGAAGCTTCTGCCATGGCCACCCCAGTCATCTGAACTAAACCCTATAGAAAATGAGTGGGGTGAACTGAAGAGGAGAAGCACCAGCATGGACCTGTTACTCTGAAGGCTCTGGAGTGACTCTAGATGAGGGAATGGTCTCTGATCTCTTGTCAGGTGTTCTCCAGGCATTATAGGTGAAGATTCAGAGCTGTTATCTTGGAGGTTTCAAAACGTATTGAACAAAAGGGTATCAACAATTGTGGCCAATGCGTATTTGAGAAACACATTTATTTCATAATGAGATTGTCCCCCCATTTTAAATTGTTTTATTTCAGTGAAAGGATAGGTTTTTGTGAATTTTTTTGATTAAAAGATCAAAAGGATTAAAAATGCAGATTTATTTTCACAAGCTGCTTTGTTCATATTTACTAAGGGTTTCAATAATTCTGGCCATGACTGTAGGTTTCTGAACAACTTGAATGAATGTGAGTAAATGATGACATAATTTTCATTTAAAATTTGAATCAAACTGTTCTAACTGTTCAGAATTATCAGCTCTTCTGTTTTTATGACAGTCAAGATCGTCTTGCTTAATTCCACCTATTATGGTTTGTTATTACCTAACCAGTAGTTAGAAATTTACAAAATTACAGCGATATCAAATCTTAACTCTGTGGAGCTGTGGGTTCATATATTAAACTTGTAATGGAAGTTTAAATTGCTGGAGACTTTTTTTATTTTCAGTAGGAGTGTCTTTATTTACCTGTTAGAGACGTGGACACTTTATCACATAATGTGGGTCATGGAAGGAATGACTCGGCACCTTAGTGCAGTAACGGAATTTCCTTTGAAACTCCCCCTATCCCACTTCACATCCACTCATTTCTTACTGAGGTCAGGAATGTTGTTTCTGTTCATAATCCCACATCTCTTGTCATTCTTAGCTGACGGGATTTCTCAAGGTTGACCAGATGTAATCTTTTGGTCCACATTCGTTTTTACAAAAGCTGTTACTTGGAATCCTGAGGATTGTGGCGTGGCATTCAATTAACCGTTACTTTGTCAGAGTATTGAAGCATGTAATGAACTGAATTCTGGTCACCAAGGACTTTAGAAGTTCATGTTTGTGGTGAAAATTGTTGGTAAAGCTAATTTAAAGCCAGCAAAACCTTGTTTTTCATGCACATACAGGCATGTTTATGTCCATTTAAAGCCACAATTCTTACAAGATACCAGATTTTAGCATCTTCCTCATATATTGACTTCATGGTCCTTCTGTCTGGATTTAATTAGAATGCTTCACTGGCTTTTTCTCTTGCCCCTTGGTCCTTTGAGGACGGCCCTTAACCAGGATGCTACGGAGGGAGGGCTTTTCTTTGTGCACAAAGACTCTTGAAGCAGTCACCACCTGACCTCAGTTTCTCACAAACAACACGACCAGCCCTGAGAAGTGCTTTGTCTTTGTCGATTATCTCAAGGCTATGCCTATTTTTGGATCCGTTCTAATATGTCACTGTTTTCCATCTCACAGTGATGCAAGTAATATTATAAAGGGCACTGTGGAGTTCCGTTGCATCACCGATAATAAGACATTTACAAGTTACTTAATGATCTCACTACAAACTATAAAGATTTCATATCAAGTCAGAACATGTCAGTTGGTTAGAGTAAATTGACTTTAACCTAGGAATGAGTGTACATTAGCATTCCTGAGAGCGCTCCAGCCACAGTTATATTTTTATGTCAGCAATTCATTTGAAGTAAATTTATAGGAGGAGGCAAAAAAAAAAGATCTACTCCGGATATGGGCAAAACCAAAGTGTGCCATCTACATTTTAAAACAGACACACAGCAGAAAATGAGGCCTTCTTGTGGCTCGGCTGTGTTTAGCTTGGACTCAGTCATGCAGCGCTAGTAAAGGCGAGTGGGCTGGTTTTATTTTTAGGCTGTATAGGAAAGGTGTGTCTTTGTGAGCAAAGGCATGTGATCAGGGCAACTGAATTCTCTCAACTCTCTCTGAAGAGCAAAATTGTTTTGCTTCATTCATTTCTTTTGCTCTTTACTTATATTGTAGTTTGAATTAAATTACTCACACTGCATAATTTATCCAAGGTTACAAACATAAAAATATTATATTATATTATATTATATTATACATAAAAATATTATATTATATTATATTATATTATATTATATTATATTGATCTATGCCTTAAACATCTAATCTGACTAATTATATAATGACATTTTGTTTTTTTTGTGTATTTTGTTTCCATTGAGGCAAATATGACCTGTTGATCTATTATTTCATACATACAAGCAAAACAGCCAATTTAAATGTGTTTTAACAAACAATTTTACTGTTATTATGATTATTATTTTACTATGCATTATGTATTTGTATAGGTGCTCTTCCTTTTCTAGGGAAACACTAATATTATATGCAAATCTCATCTCTTTGTGCATTTATTTCAGTGATGTGGAACCTGTTGGACTTGTTGATGTGCCCCACTTGATGTCACAGACGGTTTATATATCATTGCTTCATGTCATATGTGTTGTTGGCATAGAGGGGCAGGTGCTCGCCGCGTGTTTACACACTTTCCATGACGTTCTCAGTGCTCAATTGAACATAATACCCAGCACTCCATGCAATGGTGTATATTTTTCTCCCTTTTCTTAGCTTTTCTGCTTTCTTGTAATCCTCTTTAGTCTGTAAAGGATGATGTGTATGCAATACATACATACATACACTATGGCTTCATATTCTTAAGCAAGCTGAGAGCACACCCACTAGACTGAAGGTTGCCCAAGAGGCCGGATTGCTTTTTTTACTCCCCAACAGTTCATTGGTACAGTTAAGGTTTTCTCAGAAAGAGGCAGGTAGTTGCCGGTAAGCCCTAACGTAACTGGCGCTGTAGTTGGCAAAGTCAATTAAGTGACTGTTTGTCTGTTTAGAGTGAATTCACTGTCTCATTTACTTGTCTAAATGGTGCGTTGACAAAACCCACTGCATTTCAGCGCTTTAACTTGCCACAGACCCTGGCTTCCTGTTTGTCAGCTGGATTGTCTCGGATAAAAATGCTTGACAAGGGTTATGGCTCCATATGCACAAAGATAGGGTGAAGAAACCTAATGGCAGATTGACATTAATTTGGTATCTTGGTCTCTTCAATAGGGGTGTTTGACACAGAGGATTCATTCTCATGTTGTCCCAATCCTATAAGACTTTCTTTCTTCTGTGGAACGTAAAAGATATTTAGAAAAATGTGTTGCTGTTTATTTGTGCAATTCATTGTGGTTTTGGAACCCATTGAGTTTCATTGTATGGTCAAAAACACTTCTTCAGTTCTTCAAAATATATATTTTTTGTGTTCCGCAGAAGAAATTCATACAGGTTTGAAACAAAATAAGGGTGAGTAAATGATGACAGCATTTTCATTTTTGGGTGAACTAACACTTTAATGCTGAAATATTGGAATACAGCCGAACCAAGCAGCAGAGTCACATTTTGTACTTTCCCTTTGGTTGTAAGAATGTGGTGATGTAGAAATCAGTGGTAGGGCCTCTGATGAATTGGAAGTGTTTCTTGTCGGTGTTCTTTTCTACAGTGCAATCAGGTGGGGCGGCTCTTCCAGTTTTATAACGCATGGCCTTTTTCATGCCTCATATCAAACATAAAGCCTGCTTTATGGGGTGTCATATAGCCTCTAGGGCCACTCCCATTTCACCTTCTCAAATATAAAAGCTCTGGCACCACTCAAAACAAGAACTACAGAGAGATCTAGTCAGTTGGTATGGATTTAGCTTTTGCTCTCCTTGAAACATCTCGTCTTGAAAGAGTATTTCATTTGGGTAAAATTCCCAGAGCCTGCTTTACTCTTGCCACGTCTACATCGAGCAGATGAAAACCTTTACTCTCTTACCCAGTCTTGGGTTACCCGTCTCACATAGCTCAAGGTGTAGTCTGATTGCTACTTTGTCTAGGTTTCCCCTCCCCCACTGCACTCGCTAGCCAATCAAACAGCTTGAGCTCACCTGAACACGTTTGCATATTAGCTCTGCCCTTGCAGCTGATTGGCCCCATGCTGAAGTTCTGTTTTACAGCCTGTCTGTCAGTGGTTACTTGGGGGATGAGTCACAGTGAGAGAGATTTGCTTTGCAGTACTTCTCTTTTTTAAAGATTTCAACTCGCTGCCATTGCCCTCCCCTACTCTGTTCTCATTTTCGCTCTATCTACCACTAAAGTGAGTGGGAGAGGCAGAGGGCAGGTCAGTGTTCAACACCTTGAACATGCCATGAAGGAGGGGTGGACCAAACTGATATAGCTGGTCTAGCGTGGAGAACAGAAGAGGGCTGGGCTGTCATAGCATTGTCTGATGGTTTGAGAGCTGTTGCTGAGACTCATATGGCAGACTATAGTTTGTTATCTTTTAGTTCTTTCAATGATTAAGTTTTTGAAATTAGTTTTAACATGGTAGATTGAAGAACCTGCTGGATTGGTTGCTAACTGGAGGTTTTGAGGACATCTCTGAGGTTTCTTTGTCCATGGCACGTCATATTTGCCCTTTGAGGATTCTTGAACTAAGTTTTTAGAGAGATCTTAGCACTATGATCTTTGAGAAAGTGCAGTTATCGTCATTGAGCTAGTTTGTCAATATAACAATACTCTAAGAAATGTTCGTCTACCTGACTGAAGCTGACTTCATTTGAAATATAATCTAATGTGACCAGTATGCAAAAAACCCAAACTATTTATAAGTGAAAAGTTTCATGAGATCACCATATGAGATAACAATGATTTCGCCGTTGGGTATGTTTGAATTTTTACTTAAAGCAGTTGTGTTCTTCTAAAATAGCCCAGGTAGTCATTCCTTTGTCGATATGTTGTTGATTGCTCGGGCAGATTTGCATCACGTTTTCATATAGCTCTCCCCATTTCCATTGAGCAACACACATTCTCAGTGTCGAAACTGTCTTGATTCCTGAAACAAGCTCAGACTGGCATGCCTTGGTTTGTTCAACACCTTGAACATGCCATTCGATTCGGTTTAGACACACCCTTGGATTATAATTTTTTTTTTTTTACTCCTGTCAACATAATCTATCTCTCTTTTTTTAAGATTATTTCTTTTTATCTCATATTTTTTCAAGACTTTGATAAGTTTTCCACCATAACCATGGAGTTTGACATGAAACCCCTGAACCTTTAAGGTTAGTGACCATTTTGTATTTTTTTGATGTGATAGTATGCACTTGTAGATCTGCTAGCACCAAGTATCTGTTGTCTGCATTCTTAACTTTGTAAGCATTATTTGTTGTTTATTACATATATACCCGCATATGCAACATAGATTGTGTTTATTATGAAGTTACATTGTCTGATTTTTTTTAGGTCAACATTTAACCGCAGTATTTATATACAGCCTATATTACGATACAGCTAAGCAGTTAAATATCTGTGCGTTTGGTATACATTTAATAATCATCCAATGGGTCGCATAATTGACAATTATATAATAAATTGCTGCAGATGTGTTCAAAAACAGGTTTAGCGCCATTTTTGCACCGTTTTGCAGTCATACAAATCTAACAAAATGTATTTATTATATAATGTGTGGTATTTAAAAGTTTATAGTCACATGTTTTGCAAAGTATCATTGCCTTATATGGGTACCGAGAATGAGGTAGGCAATCATGTTTTGTAAGTCTATTGACCAAGCCCATACGACGGTTAGAGTGGGTTGCAGTGTCAAATTAATCTTTTCGATTACATCTTTGCCTGTTTTAGCTATATGCTTACAAAGTTGCCAACGACGCACAATGCATACAAATAACCTTAGCGCCAATGTGCTTTTTGTTCACGTAAGTGATGGTTTTGCTGTTATAGTGTGTCATTGATTCCATTACGTGGGCTTGTAGATTTCAGTTTGATTTTAGACTGGCTTATCAGGCCTCATCATTGCCATCAAACCTGGTCTGAATGTTACTCCATTTCCATTGAGCAACACACATTCTCAGTGTCGAAACTGTCTTGATTCCTGAAACAAGCTCAGACTGGCATGCCTTGGTTTTCAGGTACTAGATATAGGCTACTGGCAGATTCGCTATCACAGATGATTACATAATAGATTATTCAGTATCAACTTGAAGAAAATGAGAGAATATTGAGCAATTCAGTTATTTTGTATTTGAGCCAAGCAAAGAACTAGAGATAATATTTTTTTTTGTCCAAAACATATATAACATCATGGTTTAAGAAAGAAAGCGGAACAAATGGTCAGTCAGTTTAGCCAAAAGAAACACATGGTCTTGGTATAATAAGGAAGAGTGGCCTGCAATCTCTTCTTGGAAATGCCCTTTTGTTGAAGTTGATGACTCCCACCCACCTGCTACCCCCGTTTTGTTTTTGTCTCCAGCTTTGGTGGGCGATGTTCCACTGAAACTACCCACTGAATGGGTTCTTTCTGTTGTTCTAGAGTTGAGACTGGCCATTTACATCCTATTTCTCAGTGCATAGACTATACCAGGTTTTACTTTGGTCATAAAATATAACCAAATAGTAGATGCCTTTATAGTAAGAACATTAATTGATTGAGAATCTAGAAGGCATTTCTACAGAAACTTCAGAAACTTTCAGATCCACATAGATGCCAACAGAAGAGAATTTCTAAAGTTGAGGACTTCGTTGAAAATATTGTTGAAAGTTAGAATGACTAAATGTTTTTTTTTTATCATCAAATGTGTCTTTTTATTATTCAAGCATGTTGGCGTCAAAAAATGAATATCACTTCACTCATTATCATTGTTGTATCTCACCAGAGATGAGCTACACGTCACATGTTCACAGATGACTGATATCAGACCGCTTCCCATGTAAAACACACGACTTAGTCTTTTTGCTTAGATTGTATTCACTAAATTAGTCACAAAAACATCACATAGTCAAGCATTTCATGACAAAGGGCTACAAAATAACTAAACAACCAAAAGCACCCATTTAAAGACTGTATTGAAATCAATCTTATGAAACCATTCATTGCAAACACCGTGTTTTCCAGAACTCCTTTCTTTTGTTAAAGCAGTTGCAAGTTCCTCTTTTGATAGAAGGGCCTCTGTCTGTTTGTAACCTGCTGTACCGCCACTCTTGAGTCAATTCAGCTGCCTGACGTTCTCATTTAAGAGGAATTCCAGACTCAAAGCGACATGGTTGACATATTCCCATTTGCGCCATGCAATAAAAACGTTTACTGCTGACACCAGTTTAGTGTTGAGTATCGGACTCCTGGATGCTTGGGCCCAGACATTCAGTTTGAATAGTTGTTTTCATCTAGAGCTTTAGTTGCACAGGTGTATGTATGCATGTATGTGTGTGTTGCTAACAAGTACTTAGGAGATCGACCAGATGAGGACAAGTGCTTCCAGACATTCAGTTTGAATAGTTGTTTTCATCTAGAGCTTTAGTTGCACAGGTGTATGTATGTATGTGTGTGTTGCTAACAAGTACTTAGGAGATCGACCAGATGAGGACAAGTGCTTACCTCCCATAACTACAGAGAAGGGGCAGCCCCTGAGTCTAATTTTCTAGTCTGTCTTGTAAACAACGAATACACAGGTCAGACATGTGACTGGTTATCGTCATGGCAATTCAGTGCTTTTCATAGGAACAGCTCAGGGCAGATACCAGCCTTGAAATGCAATTACATGCAATTCAGGCTCACAAAGACTCCGAAAACAAAGAGCTCCACAGTTTAAAAGTTGTGAATAGAAGCGACCATTTCGCAAGCTCTAAAGCAACACGTGTGGTGACCAGCTAAGCGAGTATCTAGCATTTTAGAGAAACGCATGCAGGCTTTGAACAAGCTGTGGGCGGTTGCGTTTGACAGAACATTAAACCACAAGTCACAGCTCTAAAAAGACTTGCTAATGAAAATGTGTTCGTTTCTGATGGTTTAATGTGAGGCTTTTTTTCCTGAGTTTTAAAATTAGGATCTGTGGTCATGATATGAACTATGGTTCGTGTGTACAGCATCGTATCATCAATGAATGATGCTCAAGCTGTTGGAAATGTCCAAGCACAGATATTTGTATACATTTTATATTTTCTTTAGGAGATTCTAACTAAATAATAAAAAAAAAGGCATCTTTGAGGCTAGTTTATTGATACAACATTTAAATGACAATGGCTAAGGTTCATGAAAGTTGGTGGTGCAGTGTAATTGGATGGTTAATAGGTCCAAATGTGTCCAGTTTAGGAACACAGCATCCTCAGTTAGTCACCCTTTACATCAGCCAGAGGAAAGTTTACTCACAAATTCTGTAGTTACATCACAAACTATGGGGGTGACTAAATAATTTTTTGTAAGCTGCCTAAAATAATCCCTTAAAAACCTGAATATGTGTTTAACTGAGTGGGGTTGGAAGGTGTTTGCAGTAGTATCATATTTTAGCTGTGGAAAATTGAAATCCCAGAACCCTGGAGACCCATGGAAACTCTACAGACCTGAGGGTGTCGTTTACCACCCCCACATCCAAAAAGTTGTGTTTACAGCATTAATTTAAGGGCAGTTATTGTTTAAAGGTTTTTAGTATTATAAAAATTATTTTTTTTGTGACTTGTCCTTGTATACGTGTATATATTTCCTATTAGTGTAGTGTTAAAACAGTTCAATCCAGAACTTTTGAGATGACTGTATAACGTAAAACTCATGGAAGTTCTGTATGGCCAGTCATTTGGACACTTTTAAAAAAATAATTTGCTCTTTTGTAAGATCTTAAATTAAAAGGCTCTTTGCCATATGACAGGGGGATTGCTATGAGGATGCCAGTTTGTTTCAGTTCAGGCCACATTTTGACCTAATTGTTTGAAAAATAACACTATTCACTGGTTACTGTCAGTTGAAATGGAAACTTATTTGGTATGATATTCAAAATAACCTTCTGGCAGAAGCGTTTGAAATTGTAGTTTGTTAAAATAAACTGATAATTATTTAAAATTACAAGACATTAATAGAGAAGTCGTTTGATGTGCTAATTAATACACGTATATTAGATCCTTTCTATTTCAGTAGACTAATAATTATTTGTTTTTATGTTCACAATTTATGTACACACTTAAAAATGTTATACACTTTATATCTTGTTTTCTGGCTTTATTTTTCATGCTTAAATGTCAACTACTCTTCACAAAATAATGTTCTTTTTAGCAACATCATATGACCCCTTTAAGAAAATTATTGATGTATGTACTATATCTCATAACATTGAGAACACAATTCTGGTTCAGCACCTGAAAATGTGACTTTTGCAACAGTAGCTGGAGAGTTGGATCATGGGTTGAAAAATTATATGCAATTAGGCTGCAGTCAGTAGTTGGTAAAAAGAGAGGCCCTCCTGTATACCCTCCCCATGGGTTTTATTAGCCAGCATGGATCTGAAAGCTGTCTAAACATATCACTTACAGTACTGTGGACTCATCAGCCACTCGCAGAATAATAACAGCTTGTATTACCACGTTTAGAGTGAATGGACTTATGAACAATACCACAACATATTGGTAAGAGTAGTAAGTTTGGAAGTTTAATAAACCAGTGCCTTTTTGTAGATAAGATGTGAATCGTCTGGTTGGATTATGTGTTAATTTCAGCTCTGGGTATATACTGGGTCTCATTTCATAATGAAGAGTCTGTTAAGTCCCAGTTATTTCTTAACGTGCTTATTACTGAATATAGCTTGACTTTTTTACTTAGTCTGCAGCTTTATCCCATTTAACTGATATGTAATCACTTTATGGAAATGTAAGTGACCTCCTTTCATGTTGCAGCCATCTTACATATTGTCATAGTCGAGACCACATGACCTGACTAGAAATGAAAACTACGCCACATATTGCACACGGCCCCTGCAGCTCCACAGGGCCAAAGGCAGACCTTACATAACTTATGATAAATGCTATGAATGTCAGTTATTTTGGGCCAATTATGTGAGCTATAAAGTATTTTATGATGCATTATATTTGAGGAGTGCCAGCCCCTCAGCTAGGAGTGTATGACTTAGTATGACTAGTTTTAGAGCCTGATGGTTATATCAGACAGATATGGGTTGCTCCAATTACATGTTAATTCAGGTGTATTTAGGAAAATGACGTCAATCAGTTTTAGATGCAAGTTCTTAGGTGTGATTTTGTGTGTGTGTGTGTGTGTGTGTGTGTGTGTCGGGTTGCTCCAATTACCTGTTAATTCAGGTGTATTTAGGAAAATGACGTCAATCAGTTTTAGATGCAAGTTCTTAGGTGTGATTTTGTGTGTGTGTGTGTGTGTGTGTGTGTGTGTGTGTGTGAAATAGAGCAGTATTCAGAAGCTTGCTATTGCTGTTCCTCTACGTTGCATCTAAAAATACAACAAATAAAATTTCTTAAAATAATATCAATACTAAATGCCTAAGTTCAGTTTAGATGAAGGTTAGGTTTGGATGAAGGTTTAAATGCTAGTTTTAAATGTCAAAATATTTTGAAGGATCTAGAACGATTCTAATAGTGCAGCTTTTGGCCATGTGGACAACTCACGCAGTTTGTGTCCAGACCTGTTTGGAATGCTATTTCCATTTAAAAGCCAGCTTCAGTTTCTTTGTACCCCTAGCTTGTAGATGTTTAGCTATGATTTCAGGCAAGAGATTTGATTCTCACGTATGCTTTTTGTTCTGCAAGGCCTTGAGCGCCCAGAAAGGAACTTAAAGTATACTAAAGTGCAGTTAGTTTCTCTTTCACTGACAGTGAAGTAAAAAGTAAACTTTGAATTTTACTGCTTTACAGTTAGCAAAAACCTTGTGATGCTTATGGGCTTATCAAAGGTAGAATGCAAGCCGTGTCGTCACTGGCTGTTTAGGGTTCCCAGAATTTTATTTTTCGAATTGTGAGGGTGCAAGGCAGGCGTGTTTTGCTGCTGTATTCAGGGTGCATTTTTCCCTCCTTGTGCAGACATATGCTGTGACATGTTGGTATTGGTATGAGTGTAAACACATCGGGGATGGGTGAGTCAAGATGGCGGGGGTGGCGCTATTTCACAACATTGCATATGTCGCCATAGACGAAAGCATGATAAATACAGTCTCAGGAGAGCTGGAACATCCCCATTTATCAAAGGCGGCATTATCAGTGAGCAAGCCTTGATTTCTACCAGGTTCAGTAGTACTGGCATTGAATTCAGTGTGTATATTGAAGTTAGTTGACTTTTATTCACTCAAGTGTGAGATAGACGTTCTAGATATTGTTTTAGAACCTGAATCATTTATAGAGTAAAACAGTAAGAGCTTTTTAGCAAAGATTGAGGTTTTATGCTTAATGTGTTACAGATTTTACAGAATATAAACATGGTCAGATGATTGTGAGTGAGAGGGAGGTGCAAACACTTGGGTTTGAAGTCAGTATCGGGCTGAAAGCCCTGAGCTTCTCCAGTCTTGTCATGCTCTGAATTGTTCCTGCGTATAAGTCAAAACATTTAGTCTTTGTACCGAAATATCTGAAATGTTTTTCATATTGCATATGCAGCTGGAGGCAGCGCAGATACTGTGCAAAGATCCTAACAATTAGATTCTGGAAGGTTCTTCAGCCAGCACGTCATATTGAAACAGCTGTATGCGTTTACAGTACATACAATCAGCACTGTTAATTTACCATAAGATATAATTTTCCCAATCAAAAACCTAATATTAGATTTTTTTTTTATTGGCATTATTAATATTTGATATTTAGTTGTGCATGCTTATTTTCTCTATTTTTACATTGACGTTACCTTTTTCCATCATCTAACACTCACTTAAACTTAAGAAACCTAAAAAAAACTGTCAATATCAATTTTTCTACATTTTTTACATTGCAATGTTGTGATACCTAAATTCACTTGTAGTATCATAATAACTGATTTGAGTTTTTAGTGTTTTATTTTTAACTTATCTAGACAAAGTATTTAATTTTAATATCAGCCATTTGTCTATTATCAGCCATAACACGAAAATTATTATCCGGTTGGTGGTATCGAATTTTAACATCAGCGCATCCCTAATATCCAGAGGTGGGGCCAAGTCATTGTTTTGCAAGTCACAAGTAAGTCTCGAGTCTTTGCATTCAAGTCTCAAGTCAAGTCCCGAGTCAAGACAGACAAGTCCCAAGTCAAGTCCCGAGTCAAGACAGGCAAGTCCAAGTCGAGTTGCAAGTCCTCAGCTTTAAGATTCAAGTCTTAAACAAGTCATTAGTGCTTTTTGCCCAAATTAGTGTCTCAGTACTACTTACCATATCAAATTCATAGTAATTTATATCAGGATGGCAGGTAGAATATTTGACATAGTTCAATTTCATGTGAGATGGGTGCCCTTAGTAAAACTACTCAAGTTCCAAAATAGGATAAGCAGTAAACTATTTTATTAATAACAGAATAGCAAAGACAACATAATTTCATAGAAATAACAGCTGCAACATACTTTGCATGTGTGCATAAGAATAGCTATATGCTTCTAGGTGTTATATCTAAGCCAATGAGCCATTATTTGGAACCTCAATGAAACAGATATACAATAAAATGCACATGCAAACAAAATATGTAACTGATCGACAAAAACAGTGGAGATCTGACAAAAACAGGTCTCAGAGAGGTGTTTATTACAAATAAAAATGAAAATTAAAGCACATCGCGTTGGCAGAGTGGATGCGGATCCATCACTCATGTTGCACCTCGGTGTCGGACAAACAGAAGAAGTGAGGAATATTTAACAGCAGCGGTCACGGTGATGATGAGGCGCCAGCCAGTGAAGTGATCGCGGCCGCGCATCTCGTTTCTCATGCCCGCTCCGTGTGTCTGCTGGGCGGCGATCAAACGGGCAGGGCAGCGCTTTTCACGAGCGGAGATCGCTACTAGACGAATCATGTAATTTGTTATTTGTTTATTTATTTATTTTTATCTCTGTTCTTTTGTCGTAAGCTATGCTATTACTCCATTAATTTATACTAACCTTAGTAGCCTATCCAGCGCTCCCTGAACGCAGTCTCTGGCTTATTGACAGTCAAGTGCAAGCACGCTGCAGGGACGCGTCTATAACGACTTTGATCTGATCATAAAGTCTTTCCGAGTACAGGGCTCAAGTCCAAGTCAATCTCGAGTCCTTGCTGTCAAAGTCTAAGTCGAGTCTCAAGTCTTCTTTAATTATGTCGAGTCGAGTCGCAAGTCATCAAATTTGGGACTCGAGTCCGAGTCAAATCTCGAGTCAAGTGACTCGAGTCCACACCCCTGCTAATATCATTCCAATGCCACTATGCCATTTTGCAAATACTGGCAGTTGTAGGTGACAGAATTTGAAATGGATAACTTTTACATTTTGGGCCTCAAAGTTTGAAGTGCAACACAAACTTTTGTCTTTTTTAGCCCCTGTGGCAATTTCCTGTCCTGTTTTCACAAGTCTGACGTGTCTTCCTATCTGTGGTGTGCGGCCTGTTGCCACATAGTAGAAACAGATCACGGGTAAGAACATTTTTTACATTTTGTAGCACACACCATGTGCTTTTTAAGAAGTCCATCAGTTTGGGTCAGCTCGCAGCTGGTAAGATATAATTAACTTACATTTTTAAACATCAGCCCTTCTATTGCCGATCAGCATCTGTACAAATGCCTGAGGACACAACATTCACATAGAGGAAATAGCTAAGCGTTTAGTAGCAGGAGATGAACCCTGAGAGTGAGATGTGTGAGAGAGGAAGTGAGTAAGGGTGCACTAAGTTCTGTTCCTCATGTTGTTTTCTCAGTAATTAACCCCAGTCTGCAACACCCATACTACATGGAAGTTAGTCTGTAAAACAGTCGGTTTCTTTTTTGGCTTAAAGTCATTAAATGTATGTATTTTTAAATCATGAGATTGGCGTTGTGTTTGTGAGGTCTTGATTTGATGATTTTAGTTGATAATACCATGTCTGATTGTGGTGGTATCAGCACAGTAGAATGATATCTGAGATGATATCTGGGATGATAAGTGAAGCTTTTTGAAGGTGTCTGAAGAATTCTGAGAACCAGACTTGTTTTGTTCTTCTCAGAAGCAAACAACTGAAGGGTGGCATGATCTGAGGGTGATGAAGAGGGGGTTTAGTGTAAAAGTATATTTTATGTGCACAAATGATACAAATTTTGTGTAAGATATGTGCCATGCTGGTATTGTTAATACAAAATGATTTTTTTTTACATTTTGTAATAGTGGTTACCAACTAAATAAAATATTTGACATTCAAACATGTCGAAAACACAAAAAAGTGAGAAATACAGAGTCTAAGAGGAAGGGGAAGAAGTTTCCACTCTCAAAATGAGAGAGAAGTGTTCACTTGTTTGTGGTCTAACAGTCAGGAAGTAGCAGAAACCGACTGCTCAGTGATGCATTTCCTGTCACTGCAAGATTCACAGGTCAGTTGTGGCTGTTCTCTTTCCTTTTGCATTTATCTTTCTTTAGTTTTAGGGTTCCTTTACCGTGGCTTAAAGTTTGACCAACTGGTATTTACTTTTATAGGGTAGGTTGTATAATATAAACTTGTAGCACAAGCTAAACTGAACAAAAGGTGGTTGTCTGACATTTTAAAGTTCAATTTAAATCATTTTAAAATTGTTTGGAAAACCATCAATCACATTTCCATAAGGGTGGATGCTCTTTGTCATCTCCTCAAACAAGTTTCCATCTGGCAAAGATGAACACAACTGGTTTTAAACAAACGTCTTTAGACCCCTAAGGAGTTTAGTGGCAGGGATTTTGCCCTCACCTGGCCTCAGTCTCACCTCCCTAGCCTTTAATGTTTGGAGAGCTGAGCTCCAGGTTCAAAGATAACAGCTCCTGTCTCAGGTGGGTGTGGGCTAGACCTAGACTTTTTCTAGCACCTCGAGGCATAGTGGAAAAGTACAAGACTTGCAAGATGAGATTAAATTTGCTTCATCTTCTGCAAAGGTAGCAGAAGGTAAAGCCTTTCTTCTCTCTCGGTTTTAGTGGTTCTCGAAGCAACGTGTTTGTCTCTCTCCCCCCTTCTTTTTACTTTCGCCTTCATCCCCCTTCTTTCACAAAGGTTGCTCTAGTTTTTATAATGGCCTTTTTTTAAATCTTACCTGGCTTATGCTTTTATCCTCAAAACACTTTTTTTTGGATCTGACTGTATTAGATAGACACTGAATTCACGACTACTGTGGCAGAAGTTGCTATGTTGTGTTGTTGTAGACTGATGTGGCAGTGGGAGTTGCTTGGATGCTAGTCTCATTAATTGCAGTCTCTCTTGTTCTGTTGAATTAGCAAACACTCGCCTCACAGGCCCTTGACCTTTCTCCCTAATGTATAATGCACTCTTCTGCACTTCTGTGACCAACAAAGGGGTGTGTGATGGTGATACTTTCACATCACTTTAAGAGGAAGGGAAAGAAAAGATAGCCTTAGTCGCAGTCTTTCTGCAGTACTCATTTTGGTACCTTCGCTTTATTTACTGACAAGTGGCTGGTTTCGGATGTGCATATTCGGACGCTCATCCATAATTGCACACATGCTTGGGTAAAGAACATTTGCGGTAATGCGAATGCATATGTGAACAGTCCGATGCACATTTTGGTAATAATGGTCGTCTTGGTGAGATATATAAATGTGTATATAATTGGTTACATCTAATTTGACTGTCAACACGTGGGACAATAAATTGGAAAATTTGTCAAAAGGACAATTATATTAATAGAAAAAAGAGAAAACAAATCATTGCCCTTAAATGATTTCATTATTACATGTAGCATTGTTTTGATGTTGCCAATTTAATTTGTTAATATTTACACTATCGTTTCAATATTTTTTGAGCACCAAATGATTTCTAAAGGATCGTGTGACGCTGAAGATTGGAATAATGGCTGCTGAAATTTCAGCTTTGCCGTCACAGGAATTAATTTAATTTTAAAATATGTTAAAGTATAAATCAGTTATTTTAAATTATTATAATGTTTCACAATATTTCTGTTTTGACTGTATTTTTGATCAAACATATGCAGCCTTGGTGAACATAAGAAAAAAACGGGGAAAAAAACCATCCCCAAATATTTGAACGGTAGTGTGTATTAATATTTAATCTTTCAAAAGAAGAGTGTTAGCATGTTAGTAAAAATTTTTATTTTTAACAATTGAAACAACTCAATTGAAAATTTGATAAAATTGGTATCACTTGGACATAAAGCTGTAGCAGGATAGTAGCTTCTGTCAGGGCTGTTTAAACGATCGTGACCATATTATAGTTGAATAGATGAGTTTGTTTATGTCCCTCTGACGGCCCTAAGTTTATTATCGCAGCATTACAGGACTTTACTTGAGTTGAAGTGTCATATCCTCACAGGAACTAAGCTAAAAACACCCATGTTCTGCTGAGTCAAGCAGATGACCCTGTTGAAAGAGGCTTTGTCCTCCATATTGATCGAAAGGTGGGAACAAGCCTTCAGATGTCTCACAAGACACACATAAATGTTCACTAGCTCACTGGGGGTGTTTTTATGTCATATTTATATGGTGGAGCCAGCATTGTGGAGTGTGGTTTTGCTGAAACTCTCGAGACTGGCATGTTCTGAAATGCCAGGAATGCCAGTCCTCCTTCCTGACCAAGCAGGAAAAGAGCTTCACATTCCTCTCGCTTTCCCTTAGTCAGTATCTCTCCGAAAGCCCTAGTATCCCAAGCTATTTTGAGAGGCACTCTAGGCAAGTTTTTCTCAAATGCGTTGACATCATTATTGCCATGACATCACTCCCCACAGTGTAACTAGAGATGACTTCGCCCTCTCCATCTCCATCCATCCCTGTGACGACATCAGAATATGGCATCTCATGATCATACCACATCTTGAATCCATGAGCGTTCCCATCAAACCACTCACCTACATTAGTTGATCATTCATGTTTGAATTCGCTTGCTCTGTGATTAAATTCCATTGCAGGGTGACTCATGGCTTAGTCATTCGGTTGGCTTAAATTACCTCCTTTCATGGTCAACACTGAGCTCAGCTGAGGACTCTACAGGGGCGGGTGGGTCGACAGGGTCAACAGGGTAAGATGTATTTGTTCGTAATCATTCTCCCCTCAAAACTGGTTATTCCATTTAACATTTTAGTCAGCGTCTTGCTATATCTTTACTTGTTTTGACAACACAGACTAGGCGCTTTGCCAGACCTGTACGAGCTGCTGCATCAGGGCAATTAGAGACTTGAACGGACGTTTTTCATGTACACATCATAGTTTTACCTTTTTTGCTGAGCGTGTATTCTTGACAGACCTCAGTCATGGAGTGATTCCATGTGAGCCCCACCCTGGAGAGTGTTTGCTTACTGAAGTCTTGAGTACTGAGTAACACTCCCTCCCTCTCGGCGCCTCTGGATGACGTGCGGCAGGCCCTTGTTTTGGCCCATTTGCATGTGCATGTGCATGTGTTGGGACAAGGCAAGTGTTGTCACATCCACTTGTATCATTCCCAGGCTGCAGTCACAGTGGCGTAGATCACTCGCCATGTGCACGGTACGAGGTCTCGTTATATACCGCTGGGAATCAGCGTGGAGAGCGGCATGATGCACGCAATCACAGATTTGCACGATTTTGCTCCCCACCAGGCTCATCTCTCTGTGTGAAATGCTCCCATCAATCCCATATCACGCTTTCATTTGCCAGCACATCACCGTCAAATGGTGTGAATGACTTCATTACTCAAAAGCAGGGCTGTAGACCATGGCAAGATTGTCTAATAGAATTTCAAGCTGCGAGCTGTGGCTGCGGCGTACGCAGCTGCAGTTTGAGGTACAGAGAGCTTTTTGAATTGAAAAGAAGAACTGAGAATGACATGAGGCCATTTTGAGCTAGTCTGTAAAGGAGGAGGCAGAGCTCAGCCATGCTCTCGCTTGGCGACTTCTGACCCTTGTCTAACGCTACGGAGACTTCATGGGCGAGTGCTTTCCCAGACTGCAGAGGTAGGCATGACCCACTCTGTGTGTGGTCTTATTTTGCCAGGGGTATCACTATAGTTGTGATTATCATTTCTAGCACTGTTGATGCTACAGATATGGGCGATACCTCAAATTGTGTGGTTCATTGAGAAAAAGTGTACTTTTTTGATATAAAATGCTCTAAAATACACCATAGATTTACCTTGACACTGATAGAGAGACCCGAGCATCTAGAAAAAAAAAACTGAATTTAGGGATACATGGTGCATCAGCTGATTAAATAGATATCCATTTTTTTCTAGTTATTGTATTGGTCTACACTACCATTCAAATGTTTTATTTAGCAAGGGTGCATTAAATTGATCAAAGGTGACGGTAAAGACATCTAAAATGCTACGAAAGATTTCCATTTCAAATAAATGCTATTCTTTTGAACTTTCTATTAATCAAAGAATTATCACAGTTTCCACAAAACTATCAAACACAAGAGTTTGCAGCATTTATAATAACAAGAAATGTTTGTTGAGCATCAAATAAGCATATTAGACTGATTTCTGAAGGATCATGACATGTGACACTGAAGATTGGAGTAATGACTGCTGAAAATGGTAATAAATTATATTTTAAAATATATTAAAATAGAAAACAGTTAGAAGTAGTAATAATATTTCACAATATTACTATTTTTACTGTAGAGACTTAAAAAAATAGAATAGAATTTTAATATCTCTTTTAATATACCCTACCAGATCATCAAAAAGACTTGATGATGGGCTCTTTTGATTTGACGTAAACCCATAGCAACGACCCAGAACGCCCTAGCAACCACGTGACAACTCCCAGAGCATTGTGGTGGCAAGAAAATAAATAATTGTTTCAAAGAGCTTGTCTTGACCAAAGCAGGGAGAGGGAACCTTCAGCAGGGTGCTCCGGGGGGGGGCGTCTGGTTAGTGGTAATAATAAGCTGGGCCTCTCTGGCATACCTCATCCTGTTCCACGCTCTCCTGGAGAGACAAGGCCGCACGAGGCCCCATGTTGAGTATGGGACTCCAGCTGCTACGGGGGCCTTGGGCACAGTCCGAACTAAACAGAACATTTGTTTGACCTCCCTGCCACCCACATGGGCCTATCTTTCCTATTCTCTTTATCTGCCCCCATTATACTCCTTTACCCACCCACCCACCCACCCAAGCAACCCTAACCC
>NW_015660051.1:991237-1000268 GCF_001515625.1 Sinocyclocheilus rhinocerous | reverse complement strand
CCAAGCAACCCTAACCCCCCAGACACCATTCAACCTGGTATGCACTTGTTGACACACACACACTGTCCTTTCAAAGCAAACAAGCCCCACCCTGCCACAGAGGAGACATGGGCTGCTCCGCTGCCATTTTACACCCCCCTTCAGTGTTTTGGCCAAACCACCTCTCCTTTCCCCACTGCCCTCGTTTAATCTTTAACCAGACTGCAGCCCCTCCTGTTCCTCCTTGCTGCCTCAGGGCCGGACAGAGGGTACTCTTTTCTCTCAATGGCCTGTGATTCTTGTGTTTTTGAGTTTCTGTAGTTTAGCTGGCTCCAGTGTGAGGAGTGGATGTGGACTTTGGATGAGGGTGTGTTCTGAGCCATTTTTTTTACTCAAGTGACTGATAACACAACCTTGTTTACAGTACCCCTTTGATCAGGCTGGCTGATCTCATATCCTGTGGCAATCCATGCCCTCCCCCTTCCTCCACACTGCCACTGAAGAGGTTCACTTATTACATCTGAACCTTGACGAATTAAACCAGGCATTCAAAATGACAGTAGAGTAGACCAGCTGTCTCGTAGCTTTTGTTGATTTATGTTGATTATCTGCAGAAAGAATAGTGTGAATGGTATTATTACTATAGCAATATTTAAATTCTACCTGATACCTATAAGCTGGAAAAAAATATTTATTGGGAGATTAACAGTGCTTTATATATATATATATATAATGTACAGTATGAAAAATGATATTCATTGTGAGATTAAGTGTTATATATATGTATATATATATATGTGTGTGTGTGTGTGTGTGTGTGTGTGTGTGTATTTTAGGGATGCAAAAATACAGTTAGCCCACGGTTCATTACATACCTCAGTTTATTAACCACGGTTTTCAGTTCGGTTCGGTTCTGATGGCTTTGCACATCAGAGTTTTAAAATGTGATTTTTAAAGCAAATTATCAACAAAAATAATAATGTGATTTTTGTGATTTTTAAAGCAAATTATCAACAAAAATAATAATAATAATAATAATATATAATAATAATAATAATAATAATAATAATAATAATAATAAAGTTAATTAAATAATGAAGTGAATTAAAATAATATTTAAACTGTTATTTAAAATTATTTTAAATAATGTTTTAAAAAATAATTCTAATACAATTTTAATTATCAGCGTCATATAGTTATTGGCTAAGTATTTAATTTTTTAAAAATATTTTAATTAATGTATTTTAAATATATAAAAATAATATTTAAAATATATTTAGTTTTTCTTTAAATAATTGGATGATAACTGATATAACACTTGATATATTGTGTATCCCTAGTGAATATAGAGTGACAAAGCAATGCAACAGTATTGTTGTGATCTCAGAGGGTAAACTGGAGTCAAAGTGAGAAAAAGTTAAGTGGCCAGTGATGAATTTGCTGGGAAGTGGATTGTGTTTTCCATTCGCCCATTTTCATTATGCCTGGCCAGACATTCTCAGAGTCTGACTTTGGGGCAGTTTTGTGCGTTTGAAGCCAAGAATGGGATTGGTGAGCAGAAAGTCTCTCCAGCAGTGAGCGAATGCTTCATAGAGTCAGAAAATTAGCCCCTCGCCTCAGTCCCAACGGTACCGTCTCTGGCTCGTCCGGCCATCCCAGCCCTCTCTCTCTCTGATAATGTGACAGCCCATTTTGCTCAGTCGCAGTTTCCTAATGTTCCTTTTCCTCTGTTTCTCTCTTGAAGGTTTAGATGCCCCAGACGCAGTTGGAGTGAGAAGAACCATCCTCCATCACGCAGTCACGTAGTCCTCTGCCACTCTGTCCGTCATCTGGAGAAAAAAACCCCCAGAAGCGTGCAGGACCAAAAAAGGGAACTCTGTTTTTGCCTAACAGTGCCTCTCATTTTGTGAAAGCAGCAGATTACCTTAGCAGTGTTCCTGCCTCAGAGTGCTTCCTGTGCCGAGGGGTGTGGTGTGGAGTGAAGCGGTCCGGGGAGTGCGTGGAGGGGTAGGAACCCTCTGCCTGTCAGCCTGTGTCCTACCCTTTCCCTCCCTACAACACCATGACCACTGCGGTCCAGTCCAGCGAGCTTGTCTTTGAGTTCGCCAGTAATGGGATGGATGAAATCAATCAGGTACATCACAGTCACGTTTGTTGTTTTCTGTGTTATCAGACTATGAACCGCCCTTCATCGTTGACCTGAAAACCATAAAAACATTTTGGTGCCAGAAATCTTTGTTATTAGGCACGTAAACTTGTGGTTTCTTTATGTTTAGGTACTGTCTTTGTCCATCCAGCTTCACAGGCCAGGTCTCAAGGAGGGGATATGGGTTTTATATGGGTCTGTGTCTTAGATGCCGGGAAGGGAGGGAGGAAGGTGGAAAATTAAGAGTGCAAGGAGAGGGTTGAGAGATGACTGTGTGTGTTGCTGGCAGGGCGCAGATGGAAAGACTGAGGTGTAGGAATAGCCAGTCAGTATGAACTCAGTGTGTTTGTATTCTTTTACGAAAACCTGGTTGGGAATAAAGGTAGCATTTGAGCCTCAGGACGCCTAATTATGTTACATACAGTGGCCCCAAAAAGTATCTGCAAACAAATGCTGCTGGAGCTATTTGAGAACTTCACTTTTCTGAGCCATTTTTTAAACTCTTTTTTTTTACCAACTGGTCCAGAGGTTACTGTTTCAAGTCAAGCTGTGTTTTAAGTCATGTCAGTTCTCTTCAAGTTCGCACAGTAAACATGTTCAGCAAAGCTTGACCAGAAAACAGCCAATGTTTTTGAACAATATACACTACAATTCAAAAGTTTGGAGTTGGTAAGATTTTTTGTTTTTGAAAGAAGTCTCTTATACTCACCGAGGTTGCATTTATTCAATCAAAACAAGTATGTTTATGAAATGATTTTACAATTTTTCATTTTTGAATTTATTTTAAAATGTAATTTATTCCTGTGATGCAAAGCTGAATTTTTTGCACTCCAGCCTTCAGTGTCACTTGATCCTTCAGAAGTCATTCTAATTTGCTGATTTGGTGTCAAGATGCATTTTTTATTGTTAACATTGCTGAAAGCATTTGTGGTGCTTTTTATGGAAACTGATACTTTTTTCTTCTTCATTTTTTCCTTTGATAAATAGAAAGTTCAAAAGAACGTTTATTTGAAATATAAATATTTTGTAACATTAAACATGATTGATTTGTGACCTTGCTGATTAAAAGTATTAATTTCTTTAAAAACAATTTTTACTGACCCCAAGCTTTTGAACGGTAATGTATTTATCATTTCATATTTTGAAAGTTTTTTGTGACCGAGACATGTGCTTGTGCTACATTTATTTAATTTTCATTTCATATTTTTGTTAGGTCATGCACATACATTCATACATTTTTAATTGTGGCAAAAGTATCCAAATACATTTTAGGCCACTCTACAGTATGTGCGGATGCAAGCATGCTGTCATGCTTGTGTGTTTTGGTTTGTTCGGTGTATATTCTGTCTGAGTTCAGATGACTCCAGAATTCTGATCTTCAGCTTAAGTGTGTTTGTACAGTCATGTGAATGGCTCAGGTGTGACAGGTCTTCTATCGAATCCCATGCCTCTTCTCTTACAGACTGAAAGAGAACTGAATGCTAGATTCAGGCCTAACCTGCTCAACTTGTTGCAGCGTAGGAGACCAGTCCTGATCCACCCAGAAATCTACTATTGTTTTGAAACGACACTGGCTTCTAAGTCACTCCCTAAATCCCCCCACCGTGTTACCACACCGTCATAAATAAGCTCTACCAGTCGCCCGACAGTCTCAGATATCTTTCGACTCCCACTAATAACAATAGAGCTGCTTTTTCGGAGACTGTGCAAAACAAACCTTGACGCTTCTCACTGCTTGTGCAGGGTTTTCCACACACGAGTGCTGTGAAATGTGTCCAGCTGCTTGTGTGGACTGTAATGATTAGCTGTGCTGAACCTAGAGTCAATAATTACTCCCATAATTCAAGTCGTCTTGTAATGTGAGTGAAATGATATTAAGCCACCGTGTCAGAGTTCAGCTACCGCACACAATAGCAGTTGTGTACTAGATCCAGATTTCCACTGAGAGTCACTGAGTGCACAATCTTACACTGATTATCTTATTAACCTAATATAGCATAATGTCTTACAAACGTCTGCTAAAGATTGCAAACTTTTTAAGCAAAAAAGAAAAAAAAGAAAAAACAACTGGCACAACTAGAACACTCGGTATGTAAACACCTTTACCTACATTCTAGTGACTTATTCAGTATGCGCATGTCTCATGTGAATGACTGTTGATGTCAAAACAAAATAATTTCTGTGTGAACAAGGTTTTCTTGCATCATCAGGTTTTCAGAATGGGCTGATTTTTGATCTGCAAATTATTGTGCATGTAAGTTTAATTATTTGTAGGGTTGTATAAAATAGGGATGCACGGGTAATTTTTTAGAGACCGAGTGCAAATATTGACACTTGGTTTTGGTTCTCACTGATACCGATACTTGTATTTTTAGTAATGCTCTAATTTAGTAATGCTCTAATTTTTCAATGAGACTATAATTTGAGGGTGGTATTTAATAAACCTTTAATTCCACTAGTGATTGTATCAAATACAGGATGCTACTGACCACCATAGTATTTTAAAATTAGAATACTTGATTACCACTTTCTTCAATTATTTTAAAGCATAAAAATATATTGGGTGAGAGATACCAAACATAGGAATCATATCAGTTGGCATAATTAGTTTAGTAAACACCGACAACTCCTAGTTAAGTCATTTTGTGTACAACAATGTAGAGCTTTTGTTAACTGTAATCAAACATCTCACCGCTACTGTATAAACGAACACAACCTTTATTCAGCGAGGACTCCTTCAATTGATCAAAATAGACTGTAAATACATTTATAATATTACAAAAGATTTCTATTTCAAATGAATAGTGTTCTTTTGCACTTTCTTTTCATAAATGAACCTGGAAAAAAAAGAATCATGGTTTCCACAAAAATTAAAGCAACACAACTGTTTTCAACATTGATAATAATATGAAAAGTTTCTTAACCACCAAATCAGCATATTAGAATCATTTCTGAAAGATTCACAGTATTACAGTTGTTACTGTATTTTTGTCAAATACTGTAATTGCAGCCTTGGTGAGCATAAGAGACTTCTAAAAAACTTACTGACCTCAAACTTTTGAACGGCAGTGTATTTTCTAAATTTCTTCAGTCCACTTAGATGTAGTTTGGCTGCCAGTGTTTCTTTGTGTGGCGAACTTTATGCAACAATTGCTTTTTTTGTATCAAAGCATTTTTACTTGCATGATATCATGGAATCAACTGTATTGGTGCATCCACACAGTATATTAAATCACCTTTTCTATATTTTCTATAGTGGTCAATTTATTTATTGCTAAAAACCTGTCTCGTGACACCTGCTTAGTACACAGTGTTTGGAAATCATCCAAGAACTTGTCTCCGACATTGCAAGTGAGGGTCTTAGATTGCATCAGTGGGTTAGTATCACAACTGGCGTCAGGTAAAGCAGAAGAGAGTGTAACTGTGAAACACGCCGCATGCTATCGGGTTTATGCATACAGTAGGAACACGGAACACGGAACTCAACTATGCAAATGACTGATCTTTATCTGATGTTTCCCTGTTAGAAATGTGGTTGATTATTGTGGAAAAAAAGGATGTTACAGGTTTATGGCAGTCTCTGTTTTTTAAAAAACAGAAGCTTTACTCTTTTTACTAATGTGTAAGATTGAGATATTGGCATATGAAGAGCTGTATTAGTATTAGAATCTTACATGTATTAGGGCAGAGCTATTCAGCTGATTTTTATGCCATGTTGATTACATCATAAATTGGTTTGATGACAAATAGCATGGATTTTATGCAAGACTTTGAATTTTAACTTTGTATAGACTATACAGATATGTTCTGCTATTTTGCATTTACTTGTCAGGCAGTATGAGAGAGAATATGTAAACCGATCACCAAAGTTTTTTGCATAATCCTGATATCTGATGTCTGTAGTTCCCCAGTATGGCAGGGCGGGAGGGAGGACATGGACAAATGCACAGAGCAAGACTACGTTTCCTGCTTACTAAGCAGTCAGGGCTTGTGGGATTCACAGAGTGTCTGTCTAGCCTAGTTAAAACTCTTCTCTTAGTACACAGATGAACAAATGATTTGAACTTCCTATTTATCGAAGACTCCTGAAAATATTTTCCACAAAAATGTTAAGCAGCACAACTGTCATCAACATTGATCATATTAAATGTTTTGTGAGCAGCAAATCAGCATATTAGAATAATTTCTGAATTATCATGTGACACTGAAGACCGGAGTAATGGCTGCTGAAAATTCAACTTTGCCATCACAGGAATAAATTACATTTTACTATCATGCACTCTGTGTAGGGTCTTGGGCTAGATGGCCAGTAAACAAAAAACAGTTGTTTTAAATTGCAACATTATTTTACAATATTGCTGTTTTTTTTGTGTTTTTTTTACTGTATTTAATCAAGTAAATGCAGCATTGGTAAACATAAGAGACACCTTTCAAAAACATTTTTAAAAAAATCTTACAGACCCAAACTTTTGAATGGTAGTGTATATCCAAATTAAACAGTAGCTAATTTCAAGTGTCGCTATTGAATCCGTTTCTAGTAGTTTAGAGCTTGTGTTAAACTGTACTGAATGAATTATTCTGGCCTTGAACTGAGATTTGAAAAGCCAAACCCATCGAGTCTCTGGGGAAAATGCCATAACAACAGCAAATAGTCCAAGGATGATGGAACAAAAACAGAAAATCCTGCCAAAGGAAGAGATGGCTTATGTGTTTCACAATCTTGTTTGCAAAGAGACAATATTTCAAGCATCCCTGAAGTACTGTAGTACACTGATCAGTTATTGTTAAATATTATTTATTTTTGTGCGTGTGTGTGATTATTGTCTTTGGCCAGGAATGGTCTTTGCATTTTGTTCTTGTTTTGCTCATCTTCACACAGTTGCACAACTGGAAAGGTGATAAACTGCGTTCTGCTGCCATCTAATGGTTATACAACACAACAGACACATGCGTGCATGTGATCTCAGTAATTTAAAAAAATTGCAGAATAAATCATGAAATGTAAGTCCTTAAGGAAGGCAGTCACTTGTCAAGCTTACAATGAACAGTTGCAAAATTTAAGCGGTCCTCTAACAAGTGTCAGAATAAAGGTCACTAGACTTTGATCAGACTGCAGTTTCTCTTGAATTATTCCCGCTCTGTCAATGTTCACTCATATCTGACACGTTTTGCCTTGTTTGCACTTATCGTCTGCCAGAAGCCTAATGAGAGCTGCTATCCGGCTAATGAGATTCGGTTGGTCTCTCTCTCTCTCTCTCTCTCTCTCTCACACACACACACACACACAGTGTCTCTTACTCAGTGATGCTGTCTTCAACACCAGTTTTTCCTGGAAATGGAGTTGTTTTGTTTAGGAAAGCCCTTCAAATTGCTAATCTAGACCACCTTTAAGAGTAGGAAAACATAAAGGGCAGAAGAAAGACATCGTTTATTAAGTATGATAGTATATTTTGGCTGTGTTGACTGTGGTGGGGGATGAGGAACAGTCTCTTGTGGCTTTAGAGTCCAGCACCAACTATTTCCTCTTTCCCCCCGTGTGATCTCCACCCTCGCTTAGGAATGCTGGTGGAAATGAGAAAGCCTGAAATGGTGCTTTTGGCATGAGGCTCATGACCCTGGAAGCAAACAGGGTCATGTGTATAAGAACCTTACTGGAACTGTGGTACATTTGCGTTTACGTCATTAATACCACACAGGCTCGTCTCAGGCCTCATTGTTATGCTGTCACGTATTGAGAGTCCAACCAAGTGACTGAACCAGCTCAGGTTAAAGCCATTATGAATGGGCCATTAGTTGCAGCCTCTGTGAATATAAGTAACCTGGACGATTGTGGATTAGAAGCTTTCATCTGCAGGGAAGGGGCAAATTTATGTGTTTTAAAGCAATTATGGTGCTCTTTACTGCCTTTCGGCTGAAAGCATCGCACAACGGTTGATTTTAGATCAATGGCACATTTATCTCTCTGTTTGTTCTCCCACAGCTGGACGACCCTTCAGTGTTCCCAGCGGTGATCGTGGAGCAGGTGCCCGCTGCCGACCTCATGCAGGTGTACTCTGGACTGGAGGCAGATGAGGTGACTAATGGCATCATGGTGGATGCCATTCAGGATGTGGTGGAAGAGAGCATGATGGGAGATGTGGGGCTCTCTGGTGAGTCCAATAAGTGATCACAATTATAGGTGGCATGATGTTTTTTTTTTCTCATGAAAATGTGCATTGCACCTGAAACAATCCACAACACTGTTTATACAGTATATATGCAGTACTGTTAAAAAGTTTGAGGTGTTTTTGAAAGAAGTCTCTTCTGCTCATCAAGGTTACATTTATTTAATCAAAATACCATAATAACAGTAATATTGACAAATATTCAAAATGTAGTACAATTTAAAATAATGGTTTTCTGTTTGAATATATTCATTATAAGATGTAATTTTTCCATGCAATGGTAAAGCTGAATTTTTCAGCAAGCTGTGGGGCAAGCACAAAAACAAGCCTGATATGAACTACGAAACCATGGGCAGAGCACTCAGGTGAGCCAATGGTTACAAACACTTTACCCAGAGGGACCAATCATGCCAGAGGAATTGCTTTTCTTGACCTCCTACTTTCTCTCGCTCTCTTTTAGGTACTATTACCAGAGGGGTATACTGGCCAAGGTTGAAGGACAGAGGCTTGTTTACCAGTTTAAGGAGATGCCCTCAGATCTGGTCATTATTGATGAGGATGATAGCCAAGGGGACGACGCCAGTTCTGGCTACGGAGGGCAACGGTCCACTCCTCACGGACGGGCAGTGGGCCGCGGTTCATCACGTGCGCAGGGGAAGAGCACACAGGTGAAGTCAGTGAAGAGAGAGATGAGTCCCGGGCTGAACGGCAATGGAATACAAGCAGAACAGCTGGTGCAGAC
>NW_015660051.1:960000-991197 GCF_001515625.1 Sinocyclocheilus rhinocerous | reverse complement strand
AGTTCTGGCTACGGAGGGCAACTGTCCACTCCTCACGGACGGGCAGTGGGCCGTGGTTCATCACGTGCACATGGGAAGAGCGTGCAGGTGAAGTCAGTGAAGAGAGAGATGAGTCCCGGGCTGAACGGCAATGGAAAACAAGCAGAACAGCTGGTGCAGACCATCCATGTTCTTCAGCCAAATCAAGGAGCTGCTGTCCCAGCGTCTACACACTCCGTAAGGTGAGGTGCATTTTTGTGTGCACAAATACATACATAGACAGGAAGTGTACTAACAAATTTAAAACCACTGTTGAAAGCTCTTTTCCAAAATCTGTTGTCTTTGCTGCCTACATAGGTAGCTACATTCTTAAGCAGCATCATCATAACCAAAATAGACCTTATAAGTGAGCCATTTGTAACACTTTTTTTCTAGGCTGTAACACGAATTACAGAGCCCTGTAAATGGCGTGGGGGAAAAAAACAAGATATCGTGGCCACAAATTAAGAATTTGTCTCCTCATTTTAGTTAAATTATGGTACAGCGTGACCACGATTTAACTAAATTAAAACAAGGGAATGAATTAGTACAACATGGCCACAATTGAACTAAAACAATGGAACAAATGAATACAATGTGGCCACGATAAGCAAGGGAATGAATTAGTACAACGTGGCCATGATTTAACTAAATTAAAACAAGGGAGCAAAGTAGCACAATTTGGCCACAATTTAACTAAAACAAGGGAACAAATTAGTACAACATGGCCACAAATAAATAATCTATCTAAAATGTTCTTAATTTTAAGAATTTAAAAATCTAAGAACAATGGTATCATACATTTAGTTTCTTTAGCTTAAAAAAGTTATATTTTGCATGTTCCACAGTTTATCAGAAAAACAATTGACTCTAATAATTCAGAGCCGCCATATAATTTTTCCTTCTCCTTATACTGGAGCTAAAGTGCTCTTGCTTTATAACCCTATGCCCCTCTATCTCTCTCAGGACTATAAATATGCCAGGCTCTGTTCCCATGGTCCTCACATCAGGAGCTCAAGGAGGTGGTCCAGTCACCCTGCAGACCTTGTCGCTGTCCTCTGTTCTGACCAATGGGGATTCCTCTACACATGCCTCGCCACCTCGGGTCATTCTCCACACTGTGCCTTCCACCAGCCCTGGCAGTAAAGATGTGCTCACCATCCAGACTGCCTCTCTGACGACAGACAGCATCCAGTCCCAGCAGCTCCTTGTGTCCACTCTGGGTTCATCCAGTGGAGGGGTCATCAGCACCACATCACAGCAAGCCGGATCTCTTAATGGCATCACCCGCCTGGTCACTCTCAATGCCAACGGGCAGCCTGTAGTGGCCCAGCAGCCTGGAACGGTCATCGCCACTATCCTAAAGCCCAGTGAACTTCAAGGCCTGCAGGTGAAGGAGGAGATCCTAGACCCCCAGTACCTCCAATCTCTGGTCAACAGCAACCCTAGTGTGGCCTCGTATGGCAAAGCTGAGCTCGAGGAAGGAGTGGCAGAGCTGAGCTACAGAACTGTGATTATCAACAGTGCAGGTCAGGAGCTGTACCAGACCCTCAATGGACACTCGGACATGGGCTTGCAGCTGGCCAGCAGCCCTAGTGAGGGCCTGACCCCCGTGGAGGAACTAGAAGTGAGGGGAGAAGTGGCTCTGCATCCGGAACCTGAGGCTAAAGAGCTGTTAGAGGGCTCTCAAGGTCTGCAGGAATTGCAGGGCACCATGCAGATACCCGCATCCCACTTCATCCAGGTCAAGGCGGAACCGGCTGAGACCTAAACTTTCGGCTGAAGCAGGGGAATGTGGACACAATCGACCAACACGTGAAAAAAACCCAGGATATTTTCTGTAATTTATTGCTCTTGATTGTTTAGAATGGGTGTTGACCCGAAGACTGCTGTTTACTCAAAGTTATTGTGATATTGTGCCTAAATTCGAACCTTGAGGGATACCGACCACGATGTCATGATGAAAGCTCTTTGGTATGCTCTCTGTCACTTCCAAACTCCCAACAGTAGAGCAGCCATTCTCCAACCAGGGATATTCCCACCATATGTGCCAGTTGAGATGTTTCTGTCTCTTCTCATCTCCACAGACAAATCCAAAGACTTTATCCAGCAGAGGGACCAAAGGAGGAGTTGGTGGGAAGCCAAAAATAAACCAACAACATACCATTGACTTTAGGATTTAAAAAACACACACAGTTGCTTAGGACATAAAAGATGGATAAACTTTTTTTTTTCTTTTGTAGCCATCTTCAAGGACTTCAAAAGGATGCCTACTGGAATAAGACTGAAAGAGTGCCTAGGTGGTTAATGCTTTGTTTTGGAAGTGATGCTTTGAAGGGGAAGATTGTATGATTCACTCTGTTTTAAATACAGAATTATGACATTATCTCATCCCCCTCATACCATCAGAACTGAAGAGGTTATTATTTTTCCATCACACACAAATTTAAAAGCACTGTGCTTTTATGGAAATGGGCATTGCCTGTCCAAAGAGACAGTTCTAGTAGACTTTGTTTGTATATAGTAACAGACTAGAGAATATAGTGACAAATTCCAAAATCAGCTGCAAAGTATTTCCCCATTATAATCTTGTTCATATGAAATGGAACGCAGTATACATAAATATATATATATATATATAAATATATAATATACAACTAAGATTCAATTTATGGCCACAAATTTATTTATTTTCTGAATTTCTAAATTCTGTGTAAAAAGTCTTTTTTTAAACAAATGCAAAAATGAGGGAAAATATGCAGTATGTAGGGCTAATTTTACCCATAAGAATCCAGTATGTGTATATTGCTGTATTTTTCCAATTTAAAGCATTCCATGTAATCCGCACACCTTTCATATTTTATCTATTTTTCAACATAAGGGGTCTGAACTTAGCTTTATGAGATTGAGCTATCATGCTGTTCTTATTCACTGTGATGTGTTTAAAGCCATTTTTACAAAGTGTACGTGCTATAAACGTGATGTCCTTTGGTTTCTGCCTTTACACTGTTATACTTTTACCCTATATCGACCACATATCGTTCGACTGATGCCTTAAACAACTGTTTTTCAGATCACAGATTGTGTCTCAGACACAGCTGTTGTGGTCTGTGACATTTAGGTAGATTTTTAAAATGTATTTATTTGTAGTTGATGTAGTAATCTGGCCATGGCCTCCGTTCCTTCCTCGCCTCATTTATATCCAGTGAATCTAGAGCACAGTCTCTTAATAGCAAACAGAGTGGATGCTGCAGACAAACTAAATTTGTGCTAAATTGGAAGAAGTGACTGAAGTTGTTGAAGGTAAATGGTGACTGGACTCTCTGAAGACCAGATGCTGATCATGGGCAGCAGGCTTTTGCCTCGAATTTTGTTTGACTAACACCAGAGTTCTGGTGCTGCTCTTGCTCTGACAATCATGGCTACACCTTGTATTATGCAATATTACGCCAGTAAGACAATCAGTGACCTCCTTCATAATAGAAGAAAAATGTCCTTCTGGCCACCATGTGATTTTCAGACCTGGTCTTGTTTGAAATGTTTGTTGACCACAGGCTTTATGCTCTGTAGTTTTGGGGTAAAGGTATGCCAGTGCTCTTGCTATACTTTAATCTTGCCTTTTCATGGGGCTTTCCTTTTTTTCCATTTGTCTTATGGTAGACTAGATTTTTTTTCTAAAAAAAACAACAAAAAAAAAAGAGCGAACCAAAAGAAATATAATAAAAACAATTTTGCCTTAACGTGAACGTGTGATCTCCTGTTCCCTCTTTGCTGTGGAAATTAAAACTCAAGATCACAGACTAACTGGGTAGTGGGTAAACAACACAAAGCCCACAAGGCAGATGCTATCATTGTTCCGACGTATTAAAACAAGTACACCTCCCGGTGCATCTCCTCATGCGTTTCTTCTGTTAACGTGAATTAACAGAGATCAGATGCACTCCCAGGTATCGCGCAACATCTTGCTGTGAATCGAGGCTGCTGCGGGGAGCTTTGTTTCCAGCCATATGTGCTCTTATTCGGCTCGTCTGCTCCTTCTGGAGACTACAGAGCACCACGGCAACTTCGGCGAGGATGGAGTGAGTGCAATCTGTTAACTACAGGAAGCAAAGCGCCGAAAAGAGTTATTGAACAATCAGGCATGGTTCCCTCATTTGAGTGGGTGAAAAAGAGCATTAGCATTTTTAAACAAACAAAAAAAAAGGTCATGAAAGTACCCTCATACTGTTTCAAACCTGTTATTTAAAAAAAAAAAAAATTTGTGAAACACAAAAAGAAACATTCTTCACATTTTTATGTACAACCACAATTGTACATAAGTGATGACTTCATGACTTCATGTAATCATTTTTTTCCCGTCTGTCTTGTGGGCAAATAATCTTTAAACAACTAACACAGACTGTGAGAGGACCCATAACAGTTTTCACACCTGCAGCTCTGTGTGCTGGACTTGTGGTGAGGATAGAAATGATTCTGTGTGTGATTATTCACTGGTACGGGATTGGAGAGGCTTTCAATGTTATACAGTGGGTGTGTGTGTGTGTCTGCTGATGGAGCCATCTGGCAGCTGGGACATGCTGGAGCTCTTACCCGCAAGTCTACTATTCACACACAGCTGCAGATTACCCAGCACTGTGAACCCTACAGGCAACACTGAAAAATAAACCAATAACATCCAGAAAAACACAATACCAGAGCTGTTTAAAGGCAACTGTAGCCACAAGTATGGGCAAAGCAAAATGGCAACTGAAAGTGGTTGTTAAAACAATTCGCACAGTGTTAACCTGTCCTGTGAAAATGGGAAGATATTTTATCACACCACTAGAAATGTTACGTGAACTGGAGAAGATATAACAAATACATAGATATGAACTTTTTCGTTTCCAATGTCAAGTCTGTGTGTTTAAGTTTAAATAGAGGATAGAGGGAGACCAGTACAGCAAAAAATGTCTTAAGTTGGATTTATTTTGGAAGTCAATTTCTGTAAAAGGAACATACGTTAAAGTCTTTGTTACAAAAAAGCTACTGGATATTTCCACCTTTCCCCATAAGAAGAAGAGGAAAAAAAAATCTCCCCAATAGCCATGCTGTCACAATGGGAATGTGCCATTAAACAGCCAATTATAGGCTATTTAATTTTCAAGTAAAAATCATAAAGCAGTAACAGGTAATGTACAAAAGTTGTACAAAATGTTATAAAATAAAATATAAAACGTGGCATCTTGCCCTGACCTGACTTTTATAAAATAATCCTGTCCTGAAAGTTTAAAATCAAACAACTTTATAATAATTTAAAACCTACCTATGCTATACTGTGTTGTGTTAATGTATGTCAGTGTGATTTAGTTTTTATCATAGCAGTAAAATATGATGGAATTTTAATTCACAAAATTAATTATGACCATTTTAAATTAGATATTTTAAACTAACAAACAACAACACTGTTAGAGAAAATGCATCATCAAATTCAAAATCATGGTTACTGTACAGCCCTTGTGACAACTAGCCCTGGTCATCATTTCAGGGTTTTCACCATTTCAGTCACCTTTCACTCTTAAAAGTGGCAAATACATTTTTAAAGTACTAATACTCTTTGTAGTCTCACAGTTAATATGCAGTTATAACTGGAAATATAATAATTAGACAAATGTTCAAAATTAAGATGAAGTATAGCATGTCATGGTGCAGGAAACACATGTAGCTGTTTGACATGGCATGTTGTCTCCCTAGTATTACTCATCTCATGCAGCATTAAAAAAAAGACTAAACAGGACAGCTTGCGTTGATCAGTGTTTCACTGCTGAATGTCATAGGATCTATGATGAATCATAAACTTCTAAACCGAAATAACCCTTGTATAGTTTAAAAAAGGGTTTTCAAATTAAAGCTGAATTTCTAGACAGCTGTGGTTCACTAGCGTCAAACCGGGTCTTTACATCAACACAGCTGGACAAAATCAGCTCAAGGAACATTCTATTTTTAAAGCAAGACGACAAGTAGCTGGGGGCCAATGACATGCTTGAAGAGAGCGAGTGTTTATTGCATCACGGTGTCTCTAGTGAGGAGTGGCGGGGCGGCTGAGGGATGGCGGTCATTAGAAATGTGCCTCCAGTCAGGGGCTGCGCTAAGATTACTCACACACCAGGATGCTGAGACACACACACACACACACACACACACACTAAACAATGGTTTTGTTCTGTTACTGAACTAAGACTAATGACATCCACTGCAATTTTCGTCCTTTGTTCATCACTTTATATTTACATCAAATTTTTAAAGCAGCAGCAGTCTCACAGCAGGAATTTATAGAAGCTAAAAGCAATACTCTTACAGCTATTAAACTTCTCACCCTACATCCCTCAATTGCCTGAATTGACAAAATTCTTCCACTAACAAATGAAACAATAACTATAATTTTATATTTCCCAGGTCATAACCATAGAGTCAAGGTTTGGCTGATTATTATGGCCCCATTAGCCCCTGCTGGTGGATGCTATAACTACATCATCTGGCAGATCTTTCTCCATTGATAGCCATTCAAAAAGATCTGGCTATATAGATGTATGTACTGTATATTCCTAGCAACAATGAAATATATGGAAATAATTAGGCTATATTTAAATATTTAAGTAGATGTTTTGCAATCTAGTATAGATGTGTGAGATTTTTTTATTATTTAAATTGTTTAAATAATAAAACATATTTAAACACACACACACACACCAATATTTTTCATTAATAATATAGTGATCTAAAAAAAATCCTTAATATATACTGTATTCAAATCTTATGTCATGAAGCAAAAACTACGATTAAATAATTACAATACAGTATTCATAATTTAAATTTGATTAGACAGTTTTTTATTATTATTATTTATTTATTAGACTTGTTTTTTGTCTGATGAGTCCTACCATAGACATGGCACGCTTTGCGACAATTACTAACTGTTGGCGGTGGCTACTGAAATGAGCGTAGTGCCGTAAATAAATCCTATCTGTCGCACAATTCTTTTACAAAACAGCATTTTTTCGTATCAAACTCGACAAAAAAAATTCTATAAAATGATTATGTCATGGAAAACATGTTGAAAATTACCATCAAGTCAGTAAATGTATTATTTACATTTACATATTATGTGATGAACTATTTTACTGTACATAAAAACTGTTAATTCAGCGCGTTCAAACATCTCCGTTGTCACATTCAAACAGGTGTCCTGTTGACCGTTTAAAGATGGCGACACTGTTGATGTACCTGGAGCAGGTGGACGCGGCATTTACCTTTTGATATACATATGTTATGAGCCAACATGAGCAAAGAAGCCAGATTTTATATCGTGTTCATCGGAGGAGTCCTACACCAGCCGTAAAACTTCCAGCAAGATGAAGAGGAATGTCTAGGTATTGTAAATCTCCTTGCTTATATCACCTTAATATACAAGAATAGAGTCATATCCATACGGCACCACTGGAGGGCAGTAGTGACACACCTCAGTGAAATACATTAAACAAGCAATTTGCTCTCTCGGACATCGTGTATTGCATTAAAGCAGAAAGTCTGCCTGTAAAACACAGACTTTACACAGTAGCCTACACAGCACTCCACGTACACGAACCGGCGAGTTAAATGCTGGGAACTAAAACTTGGAGGTAAATTACAATGCACTTTTGATGTGCTAACAAAAGGAATTAATTCACATGCGTCTCCTTGCAGGGCTCTAGACTTACTGAATTTTCGTCCTCAGTCTCATGCAGTCAGTGTTGCTGCAGGCTCACTCTCAATCTTTCTGCGTCTAGGCAATGAAATACAAGCAGCTCAAATGAAAATAGGTTGTTTTAAATCTGAAATCGTTAGACACGTTTTAGTATGGATCTATCATCTAGTGCTATTCTATAGTTTATTCAATTTAAAGTCATGAATCACTTTTTTTTTTTTTTTTGTTCTTTGGTTTCCTACCTTAACAGGTTAATATGCATAAAATATATAAAATATGTTATTTGTCATAGCTGACATGTAAATACACCAGCGCAGGTATGTGTCTAGAAATGAAGACACAGGTATATGAATATGGCATATCATAAGGAACATTGTAAACAGCTTGGTTGAATTCACAATGACATTAATGAATTTATGCTTCTCTTGCTCTTTGTCTACTATTATTCTAAAAATGAAATTAATTATAATGTTGCTTAGAACATTTGGTGATTATCAAGAAAAGTTTATTATTATTATTAATTACGTTTATTTTTCTTCCTCATTTGATGATTTTTATAGTGCATTTTGTCCTTTTTTCACTGTATAGATCAGCGGTGGCGAACTCCAGTCCTGGAGAGCCGCAGCCCTGCAGAGTACAGCTCCAACCCTAATTAAAACTCACCTGACTGTAGCTTTCTAGTAACCCTTCAGACCTTGATTAGCTTGTTCAGGTGTGTTTAATTAGGGTTGAAGCAAAACTCTGCAGGGCTGCGGCTCTCCAGGACCGACGTTCGCCACCCCTGGTATAGATGAAAGAGGCTCAGACGTTGTTCCAGTCTTCTTTGTCATACAGGTTTTGAACAACATGAGTAGATTTGTATTGTTTGGCTATTAGGTTATATGAAGAACTACAGAATTAATTGTAATAATTTAATTTATAAAATTAAATAATTTAATAAATGGAATATTAATAATAATAATAATACATATGTAGCATTTATGTAACTGAAATTGTTAATATTGAATGAATTAAAATATTTTTGCAATTACTGATATTTTCCCCACTATACGATGGCTCTGTTAATGTTTGAGGTGACTTCCTCTTGCATCGCATCAAGATAAGTGCTGGTGTCTTAGATGATTTCAAGGTATTGTGATAAAAGAAACAGTATCCATTATAATAAGCTTTCTATGGGGTATTTTGAGTTTGTGCTTTGATCATTTACCTCAGGCTTCTAGAGAATTAGATCTTAGTATTGCAGAAGAAAGAAGTGTTTTGAGAAAAGATATGGCTGATGAAAATCACATTTATACAACTGACCATGGATGCGAAAGAGATAAACATCAAGGTGAGTTTTAACTTCCTCCATGGAATGCTTTGTGAGGTTGTTTGTCACAGATGTGGCATCTTTTTTTTTTCAAGATGAAAGCCCTGTGTTTTGCTCTTTTGTTAGTTTCTCAGAATAGATGCATTTTGTATGCTTTCAGTGTAATGTCTTTCAAGATTTTCCATATGATCATTTAAAATAATATACTGTGTCTGTCTGTCTTATTAGATCATATAGTGCAGTCATGTGTCTGGTCTTATTGGAGCTGAACTGGAAGAGCATAACGCTAATAATGTCAAGGTCATTGAGTTTGTCTTCCAAAGAAAACAAACAAAAAAATCTGAAGGCATACATTTAATTCACTCTTTAGGTCCCTTAGCACGTTTATGTGCAGCAGTAAATTAGTAGCAGACAATGAAACTTTTACCAGTTTTATTCAGAAGGAAGTTGCTGGAAAAACACAAAGGAACTTTAGATTACGTAAATGCAATTTATAGAGCACGCATTTGCTTGGATGAAAGAATTGATTGAAACAGTCCCAGACCTGCAATTATGGTGCAAGCAATGTCACTACTTAAATATAGCCATGTGATATGTTGTGTACAGTGCAGTTCGACACTGCATTACATTTACATAACAGCTTTTATAAAGGCTCATTTTCAAAGTTCTACAGGGACTTGCTTAAGCGTAAATACATTAAAAACAATATTTCATAATATAAACATGCAAATTACTGTAAATTTATTTATGTTAACCTGGTTTCTTATAATGCCTCTCATCCACTATAAACAAGACAAATAAAGGGTCCATAGAAATGGTCACCTACACTATTGTTTTGAAAGGTCTGCATGGAATATGTAACTACAGTAACTGACCATTTCCAAAGCACCTGTTTCTGTTCTACTTCCAGTATAACCATGTATATATATGTGTATATATATATATATATATGTATGTATGTATGTATGTATGTATGTATATTGACATGCAGTTGACATGAAATACTTTCTGTTTTAAACAATTAATTGTATAATAACTGTTTTTACAACCATATTAATTGAGAGACTAATGTGGTTTCAAATTAATATGGTCATAAAAATGGCATGCAAAATGCTGTTGAAAATAGTCTGAGATGGAACATTTTTGTATTAATAAAAATTCATTTGTAGTACCACATATTAAACTAACAAAGGCACAAAGGTGAAATTGTGGAAAAAATAGCACCTAAAATATAAAATTTCCCCGTTTTTATATACAGTTTAACCTATAATCTTGATGTTGATTGTTATCCATCAACTACCCATATATAATATAAAACAATAATGTTGACAGTGACATGGTCACCGAGGATGAGCTAATGTTTTGCCTTATTTTAAGCGATTTTTTTTCACACAAAGAATGGAAAAAGTTTTGAGCGTATATGTGACATTTCGTACAAATGAAGCTGGGCTACACGCACCCCTGAGCAGGATAGCACCATTGGTTCCCTCCGGTATACCTTCAAATTCGTCCCAGCATTCTTGCTATCCACCAGTTGCAGGGCATGACAATCTGACAGATGACCCGTCCTCCCTGGTAATAGTAGGGATACGGCCAAAAGCCGCCCAGGGGCTCGTAGTATCGCCGACAGTAACGGTACCCCCGACGACAGTGCTGGCAGCAGTAGCCCTGCTCATCTAGGCTGTTGTCCAGCTCCAGCCCGATTTCTCTCTGCAAAGAGAGTGAGTCAACAGGGTCAGAACTGCAGCCAAACAATACCTGCAATCTCAGCACAGGGCGCATGTCTGATGGCTTGATGTTAGCAATAAAAAGGTGCAGTGTTCTGAAGGGGGAATGAAGAGTGATTATGGGTTGTAGACAAGCAATGGCAAAAAACCCTGTCATGCTCAGATATGTCACAAGGATCAGAGTGGCATTTAACGTAGATGGTTTTGATATGACAAGCCAGGGTATCAGATATGATATAATGCCCTTGACCTTTCCATTAGCCGCTGGTGGCATCGCTTGGCTTTAACATCTCTGATTCAAGTCCCTTAACCCCGTTGCCTGTTCTTTCTCAGTCACAGCGAGTTTGACACTGGCAGCCACTGAGATAATTACACTATTTCTTTCATCCCAGCCCTCCCACTCCCTTAAAAGCGTATCATTGGAGCCTCAGTCCGAGCAGCGACCCCGGCCTCATTTCAGCTCAGAAATGAGAACCCTCCCCCATGCACTTTCATGCCCTCCTTTGACTTTGGCATAAAGCGAATGGCACGTTCATACAGCAATTAGCAGTGTAATGATCGCCCAACAAGGATCGGTTTATTTGCTCTCGCAGGCAGGGTGTGAATTGGTGTAAGGGCTAAATGAAAGTGGAGTGAAAGGTAAATTGGGTAGAATTAATGGCTCTTGGCCCTCTCCATTGTGATCGTGTATGTGTGCCCTTCTCCAGATTACCCAGGGCTGAGTGCCATGCCTTTGATCAGTCACTACCATGAGATGGGTTCCGAGAAGTGCCACTTAACTTTCTATCTCCCGTAACTGTTGGAGCACATAGCACCCTCGACTCGCACTGTTTCATTTGACTGCATTTCGGTCTCCCCAAGCTTACGACGCAGACAATATGACATTATCCGTCTGATTAAAAACACTGTCATGGAACTAGTCATCTCTGCTGATCTGCATTAGATTGGCAGATGAAGCCGTATCTCTCCAAGCTGTCTGGCAACGTTTCAGACTTCCTGTTGGGAAATGACGCAAATGAACGTGAGGGGAGAAAATCGCTTTGAAATGTGTTGCCAGGATGAAAATGGCATTTAAGAACGGTCATTTGTGGTTGTGAATTGTGTTTATATAGCATAAACAGGTATATTATTATCATTATTGATCTTTTTGGGTTTGAGATGAAACGCAGTGAATTATAATGTGCCTGTGCGTGTGAAGATGCATAATGACATGCATTTCTCCTCTGGAGTCCCATCTCTCATTATGTTCTCCATAAACGAGGCATGTATGAGTTTTCATGAGCTCACTATGCAATGATGAATGGAGTGAAAATTGCATTCTCCTAATGATTAGACTAGTGCAAGAGAAAGCAGGGTGATGCTTGTAGTCTTTGATTTATTACTCTCACAAATGCACAAAGACAATTACTGATTCATAATGTTTGCCAGGTTTAGGGTCAAGAGTGTTGAGACAACAATTTATTTTGGAAACAGCACAAAGCCTGTCAGTGTAGCACTGTTTGCTTTATCAGACTTTCACAGAAAAGCCCCCTGCCAGCATGAAAGGTGGATGTTATTTGGAAAAATAAGAGTTTTTTTTTTTTTTTTCGAGGGAAATGATGTGTGATTAGGATAAAACAAAAAGACTATGAATGGTATTGTTCCGCGGAGGTATATTAATCAAACTGATTATCCTGCTGCAATGAGAAAGTGAGTGTTAATAACTTCATGTTTGAGACTTTATATGTCAGTGAGAAGAAGTGAAGTACTCTGGGACATGATGTCAGTCATGCATAAACTAGTAAGAGTAATTAAGAACAGGTGCTTATAGCTTACAGTAGAGTTTTATATTAGCCTTACAAAGCCTGTCATGTTCTCGGTTATGTTTAGTGTTACAGCCTGTAAAGCGTGATGTAGTAGCATTTAATGTGAGGAAACACGAAAACTCATTTATTATGGCGTGGCACATCATAGAGTTGATTCTCAGCTTGACACCCTGTGGATTTACTTCATAAACCACAATTACTGAGGGGATAAATTATTTTAAACTTCACAATATCTTGATGCTAATCAAGACGCTAGAGAAACACTGTTTCCCAAAAGAGTCTTATTGATTATAAATACATTTTGAGTAAATTTCTTCATGCATCAAATTATTAACTTTTCTTTCAGGACTGTCAAAGTTAACTCATTACTGTCTCAAACATAATTAAATATGTTTAACACAATCTTTGTTTATTTATTTGAGTGCATTTTATTTAGTTTGACATTATACATGCTTCATTTTGTTTTGTTCTAAAAACTGATTGGGACATCTGGAGCAGATTGGAATGGATCGGAGTGCACACAAACACAAAAACGTCTCTTGTGGAGGATCTGTTTATCAGTAAATGATGGAGAAAGACCCCTTTTACAGTTTACTTATGAATCAAATCTAGATATCCTGTTTACAACAAAAGTAAAGCATTTGCATTCATTGTATGGTAGAATTTAATTAACGTTGAAGCTGAACATTCATCAAAAATTGTGGAGGAATGCTTGTAAGATTATGCCTCAAGTGTGAAGAAAGTTGTTTTATTAAATTATTGCAGATTTGCATTTCCTGTGTGTTTTGATATTCACCATTGTTCAAAAGTTTGGGGTCAGTAAGATTTAAAAAAATATATATATTTTTTAAGATTTTAATTAATACTGTATTCAGCAATGTTGACATTTATAATGTTACAAAAGATTTATATTTCAAACCAATGCTGTTCTTTATATTATATAAATGCTGTTCTTTATTTGCTGTACTTTATATTTGTCAAAGAGTGCATCATGGTTGCCACAGAAATATTAAGCAGCACAACAGTTTTCAACATTGATATTAATTTAGAATATTCTAATAGAATCATTTCTGAAGGATCATGTGACACTGTAGACTGGAGTAATGACTTTGCCATCACAGGAATGAATTCCACTTTAAATAGATGTTAAATTAGAAAACTTATTTTAAATTGTAGTAATATTCCACAATATTACTGTATTTTTGTTGTTTTTTTGATCAAATAAATTCATCCTTGGCAAGCATGAGACTTACCGCTGCCAAACTTTTGAATGGTAATGTAGTTATAGAATAATATAGGATGTGTTTTTTTTATATATATATGCATGTAGAGCACTTATTTTTGGCATCCACAAAAATTGCTGAACCTATTCATTACACGTATGCCTGTTATTTAATTTTATAACTACTGTACGTGTTATAATGTTAATTTTAAAGTGTTTGTTTTAAATTACAGATTTAAAAAGACACTTGAAACTAAGCATTTGTTTCATTTTAGTATCCTAAGTTTAAAGTGAATTCATCTTCATTGGGTCCTTGACTGGACAGTGCAACTTAAGTTCAGACAGACTCGGGGAGGCAGGTTCAATCAGCGATCTGCAAGCCAGAATGCTTTCAGCTAGGATGTGGGGTCACGATTCCTACCATCAACAACTGTGGCAGGCACACAAGTCTGAGATTCGACTGGACCCAATCATCAGAGTCGTATCCTCCCAATGTAGGTCAAGGACCATGATGCAATTTCTCAGCACAGCCAGATGATAGTTATTCAGTTTGAAAGATATCCAGAGCTGTGCTGGCACGCAACGCATCAGCGTGGCAGGACTGGGGAAAGGTCAGCCTCCTATATCTCAGGCCTTCTGTCACAGGAACTGATGATTATTTATAAAAAGTGCACAACAGGAAGAGACCTGTAGCAAAATATGAATTCCCTCCTCCAGCTGCAGACTTCTGCCGGTGGGAGAGCTAAAAAAGGGCTTGCGTCTAGGATCCTCTGAAAGGTCTGGGATATCTGGCTTCCCAGCAGCATCTACATGACTCCAGACTCCAATTACCGGGAGCCACATCCCCTCTGACGTTCACTAAAGCCGTTGTTATCGCTCTGCCCACAAACACAGCCCGCCTGTGCTTAGCCTTGGAATTGGCTGGATTGGTGTGTATTAACCAGCTGATAGAAGGAGAGGATTTCAAAAGGGAAAGGTGGTTTCATCTGGGTCTGCTTTAATTATACAGTACGTTGCAGTCCGTGTTGCTGGATGAGGTGCGCAGGCAAGACGTTCCTGGGTCTCTGCAGATAAATGTGCCTTTTTTCCCACCACCCCATAGTTCTTTCTTTTCTCAGTCTTCTCATCCTTGTGCTTGGAGGCTAGAAGTCACATGCTAGTTGGGGAGGTGTATATCGTAGGTGTGCGAAGCATTAGTGCATCAATTCATCATTGAACATATGCTTCACTTCATGAACGCAATAAAGGACACTCTTTGGCTGCTTGATTCTCCATGCTTTGATAATTAAAGCATGATTAATACATTTAACTATTCATTAATGAGTGACCTTGGGAGACTGTCTTTGAACATCACTAACTACATAAGAGAGGCAAGGAAAAATTGTGCAAGGCAAACTTGCTTCCTTTGAAGGCTAAGTATCCCTCTCCATTAGCTGTAAGACATTAAGGGAGTCTTAAGTGAACTGGCCTGATTTAAGCAGATATATAGAGCAATTTCAATACCCTGTGGTCCACATGGTCTGTTTTAAGTTCGGAAAGGGAACTTCGATTAATGAACGATTTATACCAAGAAAGAGAGCATGACTATCTGGCTCAACCGCAGTTTGAACATGTCTTTTAGTAATACCCTCAGGTTTTTTAGCAGTACCACTTACATAGTCGTTTACTGGTAACTGGTCCATGACGTCCCGGGTCTGACGTGGACCTCTCGCCTCCAGCTCTGGGGTCTCCTCCACATCTTCTACGTCGTGGAATTCAGCATCTGTATCACAGAAGGAAAGACAGTAACGCTAAAAACTTGCTACTAAAAAATTGATATCATGAAAGGCTTCTTTGATCTTCCTTAAAGTATTAGTTCAATTCCAGAATAAACATTTCCTGATAATGTCATCCAAGATGTTCATGTCTTTCTGTCTTCAGTCGCAAAGAAATTAAGGTTTTTGAGGAAAACATTCCAGGATTTTTCTCCGTATAATGGACTTAAATGATGGCCAAGGGGTTGAAGGTCCAGTTTCAATGCAGCTTCAAAGGGCTCTACACGATCCCAGCTGAGTAATAAGGGTCTTATCTAGCGAATCGATTGGTCATTTTCTAAAATAAAAAGAAAAATGTAAATACTTTTTAACCACAAATGCACGTCTTGCACTAGCTCCCCGATGCGCATCCGCAAATTCACGCATTACGTAATCATGTTGGAAAGGTTACGCACGGTTAGCTCTTTGTCTGTGTACTCTGGTTCAAAAATACCTTTTTGAAGGGTAGAGCTAAAATCTAATTTTCTCCTCAAACTTCAAAATCTTCTGACATCGTTGTTTTACATGTTTTTGTAAAGGGCATTTGACTTTCTTAGCATGTTCATTTTGTAAACACTGGGTCGTTATGTCCACCTAAGTCATGCGTGACCTTTCCAACGTGACTATGTAATGCATAAAGTCAAGCTAGTGCAAGATGAGCATTTGTGGTTAAAAAGTATATACATTTTAAAAAAAAATTTTTTTTTTAAGAAAGTGACATCTTTTTGCTAGATAATAAGACCCTTATTACTCAGCTGGGATCGTGTAGTGGCCTTTAAAGCTGCATTGAAACTGGAATGTTTTCCTCAAAAACCTTTATTTCTTTGCGATTGAAGAAAGAAAGACATGAAGATCTTGGATGACATGGGGGTGAGTAAATTACCAGGAAATATTTATTCTGGAAGTTAACTAATCCTTGAAGAACATAAAACCCTCCAGTACTATAATGCCCTCATTTGGAAAAAGTTGGTTTGTGGCAAAAATGTTCTTTAAACATGGTGTATTGTGTCCTTGATTAGTTAATCAGTGATTGCTTAGAACATTGCTAGAGCATAAACCATGAAATTCAGTGTTTTAATTATTTTTTTTTGCCTTCCTATTGAAGGGAATTACAAGCAAACAGTGGAGAGCAAAATAAATTACAGACTTGACTCTTAGGCTATTCTGAAACCTTATTACTAGGGTTGAATTGGATTTCGAGGCGGTGAAGCCCTGTTTGTAACCTCTGAGAGGAGATGGGTGGATCCAGTGGATGGGCAGATCTTGGCAAATCTCCCAGATCTTGGAATTCAACAGGAACGTTTTGTTGGCGATTGGGTCTTCAGCAGGGATCCATATCTGAGAGTCCATCATCTGCATATCAACTTCACCAGTCTCACTCACCTGTGAAAAGAATATACATTTTAATGCCTACACAAATGTAATGCCTAATTGCCAATATTTCTAATAACAGTCAATCACAGCTATTTAAAATAGTATATGATATATCATTATATAATAATAAACATTACATTTTAGTATATTAAAAAAGAGAAATGAGTTCCATAATTTTTTCAATACTTGGATGGTATCGATATCGATTCCCCAAGATTTAAATATGTGCTAAATCTTCTCACAGTTTCCATACACTGCATTGCACCAGAGGTCAGATGGCCACTGAAGCTAAATTTGAAAGTGTTCATGCATGCTTTTATTACGCATTGTTTTAATGATACCTGAGGATAAAAAATAAGTTGTTATAGCCGTTCAACAAATTGCTTAACTGCAAATTATCAGACTTCTGTTTTTTAATTACAATTATACAATCAGTTTCAACGTTTAATCTGAATCATTAAACAATCATCACACAAACCCATTATAAATGACATTTACGCTTTAATGTGAATGATGTGTCTTTGTCACAGTCTCTGGTTAGCACTGCAGTCTCTGTTTAAATGGACATGAGTGAAGTGTCAGCAGTTTGAGCAGTTTACGACTAGCTCCTTGTGTCTTTCAACAGTTCTGTGTATGGTAAGATGAGAAATAAATCATATCTTACACAACTTGCTAACACAGTTCATATTTTCACTTCAAAGCCTATTTTATGCATTGATTTTTTTTCGTGAAAAAAAAAAAAAAAACTACTAGTTTAACAAAACACTTAGGATCAATATTTGTATGTGGGGATCAAGGGGAAAGTATCAATACTTCAGTTGTGCTTTCAGAAGCTCATTTGGTTTGATTGAAACTGACCCAATTCTTTCCGTACCCTCCAAACACATTTCTGTTTGTCAGTTTATTGCACATGCAGGCATCCTAGGTCTCCTTTCCACAGTCCAAACAAGATAAAGCTGGAGTCTTTGTTTAATGTTGTTGCCTTGGATCATTTCACTCTTACTCTGCAGGGAGCAGAGAACTAACTGCTGACCATGGCTAACATATTTAATTTGACCTATCTTAAAGACCATAGCTGTACATTCTTGTGAAACACACTTATTTCTTCCCTAGCTGAGAAAAAAATGCCCTTTTCTGCAGGCACTGGTGGTGTTGCATTTTAATTTGTACAGCAATAGGAGTACAAAAATATATCTGACTTTAAGATGACTTTAAAGTCTGTCTGCTGTGTTGGACTAAGGAAGGACTGACGTGTTATTCAATCCTCTTGACATATTAAAGTAGACTGTGGTGCATCCACCCCATCACCCATTATACAACTAATTATACAACTGATAATAGTGTACTTAATTTGTTAGTTCTGCAGTTCATGAGCTGTTAAGTAAATTATTATTGCTTGATAGCGACTGTATGTCAGTTTCATCTAATTGAGATCTAGAAAGCATCTTTGGGCAATGTAATCACATATGAGGTATATGTTTGTTGTGCTTGTAGTTATGTGTAAATAGAAGTACAAACAAACTCTGCTACATTCCCTTGTTAATTAGTGCAGAGACCAGAGAAACGGCTCACATGACAAATATTTTTATAAGGTGATTTTCTCCCAGTCTAAAGCTTAATTGCACATTAGTTGAGCTTGATGTAGAATCCTGAGGCTATTTTCTGAGCTACTATCATTTAAATTAGATTAACCTCTTTCTCTTCCATTTGCTCTCCCTCTCAGCCCTCTTTTTTTCATCCCACTGCTCTTGTTTTATTAGAAGTCAATTTCGGTGCCTTTTCTTGTTTGTTGGGAAGTGACACAGCACTGACCTGAAGCGGTTCCAGTTCCGCCTGATTAAAAGCTTCACTCTTTGCGCCTTTGAGATCGTTTCTTTGCTCCAGCCCCATTTTCCTCAAATCACGCTAAACTAATGATGACTAGGAGGACAGCCTGCATGACTCAAGCGGTGAAGGATGCTGTTTTAGCCTAAAATTAAAACAAGGGCCAGCAGTGCAAGTAGACTGCTTAAATTGGCCATCTTGACAGCTCAAGCAAAGTGTGACTTTCATACGAGTAAACAAAGGTTAGGGCACTGATCCTACAACATTTTATCACATTTTTTGAGAAATTAGCCAGATAAGTTTGGGTGGGTTCTCTTGAGACATCTAAAGGTTGTGGAAGAGACACTGAAGGGAAAAGAGCAAAGCTGAGTTATGTCTTGACCAAGGAGTCATGGTTTGGCTGGTTAGCATGGCCCAGTTAGTATGACCCCTGCTGGTCAATGCTGAAATTACACCATTAAAATGCCTCTTTTCTTCATTGATGGCCATACTTTAACCAAGCATATATATATATATATAAAATTAACTATATATTAAATATTGAATTTAATTATATTATATTAGTTTTTATAGAGTGTAGTCAGGACATAATTTTTTTCTTCTGTGGTTTCAAAGTAATCATGGTATCTAAGTAATCGCATGGTATCTACAGTACCAAGAGTTTGGGGTCAGTAAGATTTTTAAAAGCTTTTTTAAGAAGCCTCTTAGGCTCACCAAGGATGCATTTATTTGAACAAAAATACAGTAAAAACAGTAATATTGTGAAATGTTGTTACAATTTTAAATAAGTTTTCTATTGGATATATTTTAAAATATATTTTATTTCTGTGATGCAAAGCTGAATTTTCAGCACCCATTACTCCAATATTTAGTGACACATGATACTTCAGAAATCATTCTAATATGCTGATTTGATGCTCAATATTTGACATAAATATTTTGTTACATTATAAATGACTTTAATTAATTTTTAACTGATTTAATTTATCCTTTCCGAATAAAAGTATTAATTTCTTGAAAAAAAAAAAAAGTTTACTGAACAGCAGTGTATGCCTCAGGTGACTGGCTCAAAACAGTTGTGTCCAGAACTGAATACCTATGAGTAAAATGTAGAATTCAAAGCACGTTCTTCCAAAGGGATGCCTTAGAGATGAATAGGAATGCTAACAGATATCTTTCTTTGGGCTAGTCTGGTTTTTTTTAATGCCTTAATGGATCCAAGAATTTTAATGCCAAATATGATGATTCACTTGCGATGATGGCTCTTTCTAAAATATACAACAGCTGTGTTGTCTTCTCTTGAAAATGTTTTACATTTTAAGGAGAGATTAACACTTCTAAAACAGTTTTTTCTTAATGTTAAAAACTAGGGCTGTGGAAATAAAATATTCACAGATCAGTCTTTTGTTTTAAAAAGCAGAATGATACTGTAAAAATTTGAAAGTATATATATTTTTAAAGCATATCTTTTCCACTAACTCCCTTGCATCCTGTACCTTAGTTTGAAACCCCTTGGACTAGGCAAAATAATTGTATAATAAATAAGAATATTTTACACTAATGCAATTAATTCCTGACTACATGTAAACCTCTTTAGTATAAATAGCAATGGCAAAAGTTGAAAAGAGGTAGTACCAAATTTATCCTCAGACTCAAGGACTGTGCGGGAAGACAGGCCGCGATTTCATCGGAGACATTTGGGCAGTTGCAGACCAGTGGGAAGTTCAGGGATTACCGCTTTCATCATTTCCCAGACTGAATAAATTGAAAATGGTAAACAAACTGGCAGCATACAGTTTATGCTTGTCACCTGGTTGTGCTCGCAGGCTGCTTTATTTCCTTATCAGTGGCATGCAGTTTCTTCTCAGCCAGCATTGTTTTGTGGTGAAGCGTGTTAAGGCAGCTTGCTCTGGGACCACGGTCACATGCCCTGCGGCTCAGCTGCACTTGGAGCTAATAATGTGGATTTTTAACCTCTACTTCCTTTACATGCTCACAACCTTGGAAAGAATGGCCTGCTTCTCTCTCTCTTGCTCTCTCTATCGTCCACACGCAAGCAGTCTTTGGTTTCAATAGCATCCTGATTTATCTCAGGCCTCCATGCTGGTATGTATATAATCAAAGATTTAGAGAAATGCAAGATTGTAAATTGGCAGTTAGCAAGCCTAAATAATTCTGTAACCTTCATGTGAAGCTCACAGCTTGTATTTTTTAGCATTTTACACTCTTTAGTCTGTTTATCCAATAAATGAGAGATCATTTGTGTGAATGTTCTCCTGGTTAGCTGCGTCTTTACGGTAGGAACAGCTTGCTCCATCTTGCACCATGTGTCCCTGTCTCCCCTCGAGAACCAGGCGCATCGCTCTCTCTTTCCGTCTACCCTCTCTTTCTAGCCCCACTGCTTCAGCCCTGGCCAACTCTGATTGATTTCGCATCTGTGAAACAAAGCTTAGCCGAAAAATCTAATTAGGTTTCACAATTTAGCAAAAAAAGGGAGAAATGGCAGCGACATATGGCGTTTGCTTCGCAATTAGTATCTGTAAACATGGATTAGACATTAAAACGATGAGGGAGAGAACATGCAGGCTGTTTCTGCCTATAATACCTTCTGTTCCAAAAGTCAAAGAGGATGTCTGGGAACTTGAGACAACAATAGATCACTGTGTTTTTAATACAAATCGGAGAGGCACGACACTTTGCTTGCACTCCCCCATTTCGATATGAACTGCCACGGAAAGAGAGTTTAGCGCTTTCGAAACCGCCTGCCATTCTCCATGACACCCATAAATTGGATGCTTGATTGATAGAATTTCACCCATCACTCTTGCCGAGCATCACAGACAGCCATTAGAGCAGGAGAACAGAGATGAATCACTTCAGCCCTGAGTCAAGTGAAATTTACGGAGCAAACATCTTCAAATACCATTTTAATGGCTTACCTTTCCCAAGGACCCCTCTCTCTCTCTCCTTAAGGCTATTTGGGCTGAGGCTTCAGAGGAGATGATTAAAAATTAATATTAGTTCAGGATTGACAGCAAACACCATTTGATGTGTTCCACAAAGGGGTTATGGGATTGTGGACTTTCGGATGGATTCACGGCCACAGGAGACCCAAGTTTATATTTTTGTGGAAAATGCTGGAGGGGATGTTGAGATGTTGTAGGTGGGTTGGGGAGTTGGCGTGGGTTTGCTGGTTAGTTGGATTGCAGATAAATGGTGATGGTTGAAGCAAGTTTCATTTTTCACAGTCTGATGAACTCTGTTGCAAAATTCATGATGTTTTTTTTCATCCTGTTTAAAGGAAGCAGATTGCTGAAAGATGTATTTGATGAGATTAAAATACCTCTATGTCAATGGTCTTTGAGTCCAGCTTGGGCAGCTCCTTGGTTTGAGCCCTGATGTAGCATCTCAGGTGCTTGGCAAAACGAATGCCTGTGATGCCCTTGAAAGACATATATGTTAATGAGATTGACTGTTTATTCCATGATTTGAGAAAAAAAAAAAAATCAGCATTCGACCTCAAATACTCTCACAAAAACACCCAAAGCCTTTTCAGTGCAGCACAGATATAGCGAATGTTATATAACTAAAGCAACGGGAATCATTTTCTAGCCAATTCAAGATTATTGGTCTACAGCCCCAGCCAGTAGAGAGGTATACCGCCGAAGCCATGATTATATGTAGGCAAAGCCCATTGATTTGCAGCACTTATGGTCTGTGTTGCGAAGCTAATCTGTTTGGTGAAGTGAGGAGCTTTTTTCCTGAAAGCCACAGCTGATGGTCTGCCATACAGAATTTGTTGCTTTACACTTGAAAAGAGAAAAACACATTTTAGCAGGAGCATCTGAAGAAAGTTCTTTACTGTCTGAAAGCAGTCTTCGAAGGGGAATAAAGGCTATCGTGTTACAGACTCTTCACGCGGAAGGATAAAAACAATATCTCCTTGCATTCGGGAATACATTAAGTAATCCACAGCTGCTCTCGTATTGCTGTTGTAGCATAAGGAAAGTGAGAGTGAGTAGTATACTGTCGGAGCTGAATTATTTCTGCAGTATTAAAGGAAGCATCATAAATTCATGTGTTCTGTGCTCTTATAAACACTGTTAGACTGCATACTAACAAATTTGTCATTTTCACCTAAGCTCACCGGTTAGTAAAGAAACGGTTATGAGAGGAGTGAAAAGTGCATTGTTTGTGCTGAAAATCATTGACAAATTGCTTTTCAATTTCTGGTAATGGTTTGCTTTTGCACGCAAGAAGGAACTATCTTCTGATGAAATGCATTTATTGCTGAGCCTGGTCAACTGGAAAATGGAGAGACTCTTCAATACAGGGATAACAAATTGGAAAAGAATGTCATTTAAGAAAGAGTGTTGAAGTACAGCTTCGCCATTAGCCAGATTAAATGTGTGCATGGTCTGAGACAATTATTCGAATGGAAGCACTGAATGATGCAATTGGCAGAGAGGGCAAAGGAGCTCTGCTCCAATAATTGGCACATTACTTGTATGTAGATGCCCACACCTGTTTCCACCAGTTATTGGTTTGAGAGACAACAAATACTGCTTCCTGGATGCAGGTGAAGTCAAGGGCTGGCGCTAAACCGAATTAGCACTGAGGAATCGCTCTTAACAACATTACTAGATCTAAGATCAGACTTAATCTGTGTCTGGGAAACTGACCCTGGCAGTATACTGTTTCTGTATTAGGATGTTAGAAACGGACTTTGACTTTGTTAAGAAATTCTCCCTGCATCTTTACCGACCTCTTGTATTATCAAATGGGCGGTAAGATAGCTCATCTTGTCTTCCTGTAGGACAAACTAATCATTGTTGTTCTCTACACTGATGGACAGAGACAGTGATTATTGGCAAAATCATTTAAAGCCTTGCTCTTAGCCACTTTTGTAACTGGTTTTTACAAGACTACAACGACTGGAGAAAAATGTGCCATTTGTACATTAGGAAACCCTTTTGTTTCTAGCTCTTTTGCACTTTGCTACATTTAAAAAAATAATCTAAGTCACACTGACAAAGTCAAAGTTATAAGAAACAAAATTGTGCAATTGTGAGATACAGAGTCGCAAATGCACAAGCAACCATTCACTCTAAAAAATGCTGGGTTGTTTCAACCCAACGTTGAGTCAAATATGGACTAACCCAGCTGTTGGGTTAAATTTTTAAATTAAAGTTTTAACCCAAAAGTTGGGTTAGTCCATATTTGACCCAAAGTTGGGTTGAAACAACCCAGCATTTTTTTGAGTGTTCAAACGTTTATGGGTCTGTAAGATATTTAATTGTTGAAAGAATATTTTGGTGCTCAAGAAACATTTCTTATTATCAAAGTTAATAATAGTCGTGCTGCTTAATATTTTTGTGGAAACCTTGATACTTTAGAATTTTTTAAAGGGCTCCTATTATTACCCTTTTTACAAGATGTAAGTCTCAGGTGTCCACAGAATGTGTCTGTGAAATTTCAGCTCAAAATACCCCACAGATCATTTATTATACCATTTTGAAAATGCCCATTTTGAGTGGAAGCAAAAACATGCTGTTTTGGTGCATATATCTTTAAATGCAAATGAGCTGCTGTTCCCTGTCCACTTTTCCAGAATAGGGCTGTGCCTTTACAGCTTGTACTTTGGATACTCTGCCAAAACAAAACATTTGTTTGGTTTTGATTATCATGTCTATATCATATCAGTTTAAACTTCTGATATAGGGTTTTCTGAGCACACACATCCGAAGCATGTGCACAGAAAGCATCTGTCACACGACATGAGTGCTAAACTAAGTTGTCTTTCATGTCTTATTGCGCTTGCACAGTCAAATACACACAAGGTTATGTCAAAAACACACATGATTTACATAAACATAGTCGGTTATGTCTGTGAATGTAAACAGCTGGGAAAGAAATGTCTGTTTATATTAGATCTGTATATTAAGTGACAGAAGCGTGATATACAGTACCTACTGCTACATATGCTGTTAATATGAGCCAAACAATAAAATAAAAATCACTCACTACTCTTGGCTGAATAACTTCTGTAGCTTTAAAAGAAAAAAATTCTTAAATACTGCTTTTAAATGCTCTAGCGTGAAGATAAACATGGCAGATTGTGTGTTTATGTGCTCGTCAACAGTTGTGGGCAGGGCCTGTAAAATGTGACGTCACTTTGTATAGATTCTGCGAACAGCTTGTACTGAGACACTGCTTATGATTTATAGGGATAAAAAAAAGGAGTGGGTGGATTTTTATCATTAAAGGGGAGTTGTGTACACACACTGCTATCACACATTTATGCCCAAACACCATGGAAAAGTGAATTTTGCATAATAAACAGCATTTATTGAAATAGAATGTTTTGTGGCAATGCAGGTCTTCACTGTGACTTTTGATGAATTTAATGCAACATTGTAGAATAAAATTATTAATTTAAAAATAATATTAATAATAATTGATTAAAAAAATCTTAAAGACCCCAAACTTTTGAGTGATATGCTATGATACATGCAGTATATGCAGTGATTCCTGGACAATAAATAAATAAATAAATGCAATGGAAAAACTGGTACTCTACCTTGTATTGCAGTAAAAAAAATATTACTGGAATATTTCTTTTCCTCATGCTGAAGGACATTTAATGTTTGTTTTTTTTGTTTGTTCATAACAGTCTATGCGATGTGTCTCCTTGGCTTTCCCTATAAGCTGCTGTGGAATTCTCATTATTAATTTTGAAGTTTCTGGAGGACACTCAGAGTACTTGTCTAAAACAGTAGAGGAAGGATTTTGCTTGTGTTTCTGTTGGCATTACCACTGCATTTCCATTCATGGGCTGTAGCCTTCAGGCTCTGTGGAGATGGTTTGTAGTGTTAGTGTGTGTAATGACTTGCAACATCCCTCCTTCACAAAAATCAATTCCAAAGTCTGCCCTGAGCCAGAAGTTGCAAGAAGTGCCGAAGAGGGCTCGGTGCTCGAACTCCCTTTTCATTTATATCAACATGTGATATGAATGATTTTACCTATTCACTTGTTTTCTGGTTTCCCATGGCAATGCCTTGAATGAAACTAATCTCTTTTGTGGCTTTGCTTCACTGACCATAGTAATTTAGAAAGAAGATGGGGCCAGCAACAAGTGTGTCTGAATGCTGATGCGAGATGTCATCGCTGCCAGTTTGCTTTTGCTTAGCACAGTGCTTTTCAAAGAGATTCAATATCATCAGTCTGAGAGAAAAAGTAAAACGCTCTGTCTGTATTTTGACATCAGTTCCTAGGCTGAGACTCGGATTGCAGGAATATGAGCTGAATCTATCACATCACAATGAAAATATTTCACATGTATGTCATAAACCCTTACATTTTTGAAGTCATGCACCTCTAGGACCTCATTAGTGCCGTTTCCCATCCTGAAAATCTCTATGCGTTGTGCTGGATAGATTTCCATCATGCTCTCAGTCTCCAGTCCATCCAGTACGGCTTTATACTGATGATCATATACCTGTTCGGACACATACAACCCAACATAACAAATTAAAAACACAGTGCTACTAGAATATCCTGGATTTTACCTATTCACTTGTTTTCTGGTTTCCCATGGCAATGCCTTGAATGAAACTAATCTCTTTTGTGGCTTTGCTTCACTGACCATAGTAATTTAGAAAGAAGATGGGGCCAGCAACAAGTGTGTCTGAATGCTGATGCGAGATGTCATCGCTGCCAGTTTGCTTTTGCTTAGCACAGTGCTTTTCAAAGAGATTCAATATCATCAGTCTGAGAGAAAAAGTAAAACGCTCTGTCTGTATTTTGACATCAGTTCCTAGGCTGAGACTCGGATTGCAGGAATATGAGCTGAATCTATCACATCACAATGAAAATATTTCACATGTATGTCATAAACCCTTACATTTTTGAAGTCATGCACCTCTAGGACCTCATTAGTGCCGTTTCCCATCCTGAAAATCTCGATGCGTTGTGCTGGATAGATTTCCATCATGCTCTCAGTCTCCAGTCCATCCAGTACGGCTTTATACTGATGATCATATACCTGTTCGGACACATACAACCCAACATACCAAATTAAAAACAAAGTGCCACTATCCGATCTGCAGCAATAGCATGTCCCATTTAAAATTGACTGGATTTCACTGCATGAGATAAAATATCAAGTGGAATCTGAAAGCTAAATTTAAAACTAAATTACTTTTCTGAGACTTTTTTTTTTAAATGATTTGTAGTCAACTGGTAATTTTTAGTGGATGTATGAAGTTAGTTCCCCTCAAGTACACACTGGTATACTAGCAGAATAACTACATTTGCAGTTCATCACATTAACTATGAACATGTTACACCAATGTTTGAAAGTAACTAGTGTGTATTATTAATACTTTAATAATTAACAATAAAAAATGTGACTTCTTGTTTTAAATGTGTCTTTTTAACATCATACCTGTCATTGAAGCTCTTAAGAAACCTTTTGTGAAACGTTTTGCTTAAAATAATTGTCATTTGTTTTGCTATTTTTATTATACTGTATAATGCAGTGCCATTCACACTTTTTAAGTGTCCAAAAGATGATGCTGGATCTAGGAACACCGATCCAGTGCTTATCGCCTCTTAATTGCTTCTCAAAAGAAGATATTTTGAAAAAAAAAAATTCATTGTATGAAGAAAGAAGAAAGTAAGTCAAACAGGTTTGGAACGACATGACATCATTCTGTAAATGATGACTAAGTTTTTTTTTTTTTGGTGAACTATCCCATTAATATGAACACACTTTATGAAACTGTCTTGGTTCCTTATTAACACAAGAATTATATCTTTGTCAAAGCCAGTCGGTTTGCTCAGGCTGATGGGCAGCATGACTACGACCTCTATTAATGAATACGAACTGGCAGCTGCCCTTAGTTGCCGTAAGTACGCTCAACAAATGTCTGATTTGTCTGATTGTCTGAGGTCTCGGAAGCATTATATGGCTTTTCCCGTTGCCAGGCCTTGCAGTGCTGCTGTTTATCTCAGCACTTTCTTAAATGCTGTTTTTGGACATGCATGAGTGGCTCCTCTCTGTCTACAGAAATGATTCATGCCCACCAGCCAAAAACCCTGCTATTAATATTTATGTGTGTGTTGTGTTATGATGAGAAATTACACTGCTGAGCTCACCCTCATCTGTCTCAGTAGCAATTCTGATTAATATGTTATGCTTAGACATAAGGCAAAAGATGCACACACACAAATATATTACTACATTAAGATGAATGTCACAAATCAACGTGTTTTCTGATTATTAAAGTACTATATGCAGTGTAGCATAGAGCAGTAAACACATAATTTAATATCGACTTGTTTGTCAGCTCTGTTGCGGAGAGTGTAATGTATTGAAATTAGCTTGAAAGTAACTTCTGCACGGATCTGCATTTGTATTCATCCATATACAAAGAGGAATGTATGTAAAGACGTGAGTGTATGACTGTGGCGATAGCAGAACTGATTTGACTACAGTGAGTTGTAAAGAGAATGAAATATAGAATATTCCATTACTGAGAAGAAGTGGAGATATGTTTTTATTAGTGTTTTTATTCGTGATTTGTTTATTCCTGCAGTTTGAGGGGGTAATTTTGTTCTGACAATGCTTTATTGATTGAAGTGAATTTCAATCAGTCTGTTCTTCACACAAGGCTACTGTATCATATGACTTCAAAAGGTACTTTTGCATCCTTTTTGAAATGTTACAGCCCTGGTCTCCATTCATTTTCATTATATAGAAATGAGCAGTTGAGAATAGCCAGAAATTCTCCTTTTGCATTCCACAGAAGAAAGTAATACGGGTTTGGAACTACATGAGGTTGAGTAAATAATGACAGTTTTCATTTTGGAGGGAACTATCTCTTTAAGAACGTGATGAAGAGTTAATGAACTGGGTGTCCTGTGAAGACCTTGTCAGTGTCAATCCAGCTTGAAGCTACTGCAGGCATTCTTATTGATTAAAATGGCAGAGCTTTTTAAATCCCCATTCCCTGTTCTTTTTTCTCGTTGTTGCTCTCCTATATTATGACAAACCTCAAAAGACCTTCCCCTTTATCATATTTAACCTAATTCATTTTGTCTACTCTGTGCTTTCCTGTATCCAAGTTACCTGAATAGATGACAAAAAAGACTAGATATTACAAAGAAATAATGATAATGAAAGTAAATTTGCTGTCAGCACTATGGGAGAGTAATGGAGTTCAAGGCGAAACACAGAGAAATGTATTCATAGTGCTCCATCATGAAGATACCTTGAGCATTGCATTGATTCGTGTGACAGTGTTTGCTTTTTCAAATTTCATCCACCCAGTGGTGATCATGCTACTTGCCTGGCAGGATTAAGTATTATTTACCCTCTCACCATATTTTACCTCCAACGTTAACAATTTAGGATTTTATCTCGACAGTAGTCTTAAACTAGACAAACAAATCAATAGCATAGTTAGCACCAGCTTTTATCATCTACGCCGGTTAGCCAAAGTCAAATCATTTTTAAGTAGAGAAAGCTTTGAAAAAGTTATTTACGCTTTTATTTCCACACGACTCGACTACTGTAACTCATTATAATTATATGTTGGGCTACCTCTCTCCTCAATTTCTCATCTCCAAATGGTCCAAAACGCAGCTGCGAGATAGCATTACTCCAATTCTACGTGCTCTACACTGGTTGCCAGTCCAATACGGAATTTATTGTAAAATTTTAGTTATCATTTACAAAGCTCATTGCAATCAAGCCCCCAAATCTCTCTGACCTAATTGTCACTCACAACCCATCTAGATCACTTCGATCAAAAGATCTATATCTCTTTTCTGTCCCACAATCTCGCTGACAATGCAGGGGTGATCAAGCTTTTGCAGCGGCTGGGCCTAAGCTGTGGAACAGCTTACCACTACCTGTTCGAACTGTGTGCTCTTGAAGAAATATATAGTTGTGCTACAGCGCATGTTCTATCAGTTGCTCCAAGGCCACCCACATGTAGTTGTTCTCTGATACTTCAATAGTATAAAATCGATAGTATAAAACAATTAACTGTGATTTAATTTTATGATTACAGAAGGTTCAAGAACTGTTCTCCATATATACAACAGTTGTTGAGGGGACAAGTTAAATTTTTTTTCAATTCTGAACAATTTTATTTTAAATGATTACGCCATGGTGTCCACCTAGTTGAGGTGGACACCATGGCGTAATTAACCAATGGCGTAATCATTCCAATTAATCAGTCACATCATATTCATTGCATATATATATATATGCAATGAATATGATGTGACTGATTAATTGGAATGCCATGTTTAAATAAATAAATTATTGTTTTAAATTGACTGACAGCACTATTTTTTAAAATACTGTACATTTCAACTGGTCTTGTGCTTCATGTCACAATTTCCCGGACATTTCTTTTTGCCCACAATATTGATTCGCTTAGTTGGTCTCAAAACAGCGACAAATAGCTGTATTACAGGACAGAGAAAATGTAATATTGTATTCCTCAGAGATCATAAGAATGTACTGGCAAGTTCAGAGTCTGCTCATGATATATTGTTAAAATTGTCCCTAGTGCCTAGGCCCTGAGCTCTCAATACCTGCCAAACTCATTACTTTATAAAAGAGGCATTTGAGAAGCACAGTCTTTTGTTTACATTTTTGCAGGTATGTCATGTGACCACCACAGGAGCTTTTCAGACTTACGACAATCTACGCATTGAGAATTCAAGTATATTACCCACAATCTACTTCCCGGTGATGCCACCTGGCTTCAATATACTTCAAGTACTCAAGATAGATAACATGTGGAGGGGTTTTCAGAGTTCCCCTGTTTACTTCTTTTCATCTACTGCATGTCTGATCTCTTAGGTGGCCCAGCATATGGACACTCTCAGGAGGAGAATTAATAACAGACAAGGAAGCTGATGAAGTCTGAGAGTGGTTTGCATCATCGTGCCCTACTGGTCCCCTGAGGACGCATGTTAAAGGTCGTCCAGACACTGTCACAGGTGAGTGGAGGAGAGAGACTAGTATGCTCATGACAGCATGTCCCCTTGTTGTCCTCAAGGGCCTAGAGATATGACCGCCCGTCAGAGCGCAACATGATGGCTGTCATTCAGAAGTGAGACAATGAGATGTGAGAGCGACAGGTCTGTAGTTGTTAAGTCCAGTGATTTTGGGCTTTTTGGGGACCGGAATGATGGTGGAGCGTTTGAAGCAGCAGGGAACACAGCTCCAATGATCTGTTGAAGATCTATGTGAAGATGGGGACCAGTTGATCAGCGCAGACTTTTAAACAGGCAGGTGAAACACCATCTGGGCCTGAAGCTTTTCTAGATTTCTGCTTCCTGAAGACACGGTTCACATCCTCTACACAGCCCTTAAGCACAGGT
>NW_015660051.1:935675-959967 GCF_001515625.1 Sinocyclocheilus rhinocerous | reverse complement strand
AGAAGTTCATCCGTTTTGTTAGGAAGGGAACGGACATTCGCAAGATGAATGCTTGGGAGCGCAGTCCGAAAGCCGCGCGCGCGGAGCTTCACCAGGGCGCCGGCGCGTTTCCCTCTTCTGCGTCTGCACGCGCGTTTGAACAACACAGCTGTACCTCCGACTAGAATGTCCAACAAAATGTCTGAATAATCAAAAACCGGAAAAATATTGTCTGGGATGTGCTGCTTAATGTTAAGTAGTTTGTCTCTGGTAAAACTTATAGAAGAAGAATGACAAAACACAGAGCAAACAAACAAAAACAATAGAAGAATCGTGGAGCTCAGCGTCCTGGCTGCCATTTGCGGCGCCATCTTGCGGACACTGTACTTGTGTACTTATCCTGCTGAGAAGAAGACCTGAGACGTACCAGTGTCAACGGCACTGCCATGTTGCCAGTCTTACTGTGGAGGAGTGTGATAAATGAGTTGTTTTTCAGCATAGGTCTCAAGAATATCCATATTCCTCTCAGAATTGCTATTTTATTTCTGTGCTTTATGGGTTTCTTGTTGTTTTAGGTGTACAAAGTGAGTGAAAAAATCCATCAGACTCGAGGGCTGACAGATGCCACCCAACGAAATAAACACTAACTGGCTTTCAGTTGCCACTAAAATATAGCACTTTGATGCCGGAAGTGTGAGTACAGCTGTAGATTTAGAACTGGTTTGGTTCCAATACGTGAATCACCTGCGGGGTGTGCGGTCTTCTCTTCCCCTCTTCTTCTCTCCAGCAACACTGATCTCCACACACTCCCTGCACTCCCGCGAATGATGATTTAACAACTACTATTCACATGGGTAGTCACATGAGCACAGCAAATTCCTCCCCGGGGTTGAGCTCCCCTCTGAAATGTTGTTATGAGAGTTTTTTTCCCCTCCTCCTCTGACTTCCCTATGTCTATTTTCCACATGTTTTCCCTTTACTTTGGGTGAAAAAGTACATTTTTCTTACAGATTCAAAATGAACACAGCTGCAACTGTCACAACAGCCCCCACAGCAACACTGCCACTTTTACAACTTGCCTACTTCCTTTGGTTTCTTTTGCCATTAGGAAAATTAAAGACACCCTTCATTCGATCGACAGCTTGGCTCTCATCTCATAGAAATAGAAAAGACGAAAAGACACTAGTCTTTATAATGAAAGCTGGATTTTCAAAAAAATGAGACACCCCAAAGAAAATAAAAGAAAGAAAGTAAGAAAAAAAAACTCCAGGGTATATTGCTGTAAAATGAAGATCCCCTCAGGAAATAACTTCTCCAGATCAGTTGGAGACAGCGGTGCAGATGGCATTCACATGTGCTCAATGCATGTCAAAAGCCACTGTGTGAGCTACTGTGTAGTTATTATTCTAGGAAATAAATGATATTCTCATTTCAATGTGCGCTAAAGATAACAATTCACCCATTGATGGGTCTTCATTAACGCTCTGATCTGGTCTGACTCCATTTTATCTGCCCTGAATGGTGAAGATAACAGCAGGTTCATTTCCATCACAGGTTCATCTCTATAAAATGCAAATGGTTTTCCTGTTCCATTTATTTCTCCCTTCAAAAGCCTCAGATACCAGGTATTAGCCGCAGACCGCTCACTATGTTTGGGTTTGGTGTGGGGACAAAGGCAAATATTTATTTAATTTTTTTGCTCTTCTGAGACAAAGGACTTATGGAAGCAGACACTGATGACAAGGCTTGTCAGGCTGTATGACCATTACAGTTAAGATGAATGCGAAGGGAATGCTTTCAGGGCTGCCAGATGCATTTAGTACAGCATCTGGAGATGTCCGATGAAGACATGCGATTGCTTACTCGACAGTCATCTGTTTTGAAAATGGGGAAAGCGATGGTTCACTAGCTAATATGGCATTACAGTGGCATTTATTCCTCAAGGAGTTTGGGCTTTTGCATTTCAATTTCAATCAATTTCAGTCAATTTCAATGTCAGGTTATAGTTTCTAGTTTTTGAAAGACCTCCGGAAGTTGGTCTGCATCTGTCTAAATTGAGAGGTCTCGATATCTTTGTAGCCTAGCAGCTACGCTAACCCACAAATGTCCCGTTCGTTAAAATGAAAGACCCAGCATCAAAGGCACATCTGAAAATAATAGCAACCTCAGATGAGATTTTAGAACACATGCCGTGTAAATACACAAGCTTGTTATTATGGGATGTTTAATTACAATCGTTTACATAAGGAACCGAGGCCAAGAGCATCTTGTTTTCTAGGGCTCTTTTGTGCCTCTTTCAGTTCTTATTATAGCTCTGTCAACAGCAGAGTTAAAATCAACTTTTGCTTCACCCGAAAGCCACAGCTACATATTAAAAATAGAAGTGAGCTTCCTTGCGGACATTTTGGATGCAGAACAGAAGGGGTATGAATCACTGCTTGTCTATAAGTAGCTATGTTTAATGTGCACCACAAATAATAAACAATAGAGAGTGGGCTGGCACTCATTGCAGTAAAAATCACATTAGTGGACGCAGAGTGATGCAATAATGCAGAACATATTTCTTAATGCTAACTGTGTGTACTTTGATGTAGACAATACAAATGTAATTACTCACATGCCATACTTCACATACTAGGCACTGTAAATTGTTCAGTCGACTAAAAAAATGCCTCTTTATATCAAGAACTGAACTCTCTGTGGAATTTTAAATGCATAATTGCAAGCAATTATAGAGAAGGAATTTCAGTAGCTCAGTTGTTTGAGAGCTGCAATCTCATTCCTCTATATTTGTACTCCTGAGGTTCACTGAGAATTCCTTCACAGGCGAGGGTCTCTCCATGAGGGGAGCGCAATGACCCAGTTTCTCTGCGCGGATCCCCTGCGAGTCTCTGTCGTTTGCCACTTATGACCACCTTGCTGTGGTTGACTCGCATCTGCAGCTGCTTTAGTTTGCTGGTGCACCCCGGTCCCTTTCTTCAGAGCCAATTCATACATGACTAATCACACCAGCCATTTTAAACAACTTGAGCTCTCACTGGCGATAAATCACTTTGATCTGAGCTACTGTGCGGGTAATAGAGCTATGTTCAGGAGGGAGGGGAACCGCGGAGCATTGGGAGCAATTGCGTTTTCTCCCTAGTCACCACGCAATTGTAAGGCAGGCTCAGGGACTGGGACATTGCATTTTCAATCATTGTTTGCTTTTATGATCTGTTGAAAATCAACAAGCAAGTGCCGTTTAATACACTCTAAAAAATGCTGGGTTAAAAAGGGACAAACCCAGCTATTGGGTTGTTTTGACCCAGCTATTGGGTTGTTTTGACCCAGCGGTTGGGTTCAAAACAACCCAACCGCTGGGTCAAAACAACCCAATAGCTGGGTTTGTCCCTTTTTAACCCAGCGCTGGGTTATATTTAACCCAGCATTTTTTAGAGTGTACCCTTCTGGTTGGGTTAACTCACATAGCTGGCTTAAATAGTGATATCAGAGTCATGAAACATGCAATTTTGTGTTATATTTGGGCATGACATAGGTTGAAAGAGATCAACTTGCATATTTGAATGTGTTTTAGGAGATAGTTACTCTTTGCAGGGAGAAAAAAAAATTTTTTTTGCACTGAAGCTTCCAACAGTTGTCCCATAGGTAATATATAAAGCCTTTTCAACAGGACGAAAGAACGTTTTCAGGACATTGGGTGCTACAACACTCCCAAGCTTCTGCTCTCGCAAACATGATTGATATCTCTGTGCTGAAGGGTGGAAACAACTGATGTGGAGTTTATAAATAAAACCTCCAAAAGGTGACAAAAGACCTTTCCCAAGAATACTGGGGAGTCTCACACTTTTTCCCCCTCCTCTTCTTTCTATTATTCCTTTGCGAGATTTGAGTGACTGCTATTTGAGTGAAAAACACACAATGATTCCTGTAATTGATTGTTCCTCTGAATGGCCTTGCAGTGTAAGAATGCAGGCCAATCTTCCGTCATAATAGGGTACAGGATACTGCATGAAAAATTCATCAAACACTGTTCAAAATGCTGCCACACTCTGGTACTTCTTTGTGAATGTAAAACAGATTTCACATGAAAAATATGCAGTTAAATGCCCATCGAGGAGCTGGGTTCAGAACCATGTAGCCGCAAAGGAGGTAACCTCCCCTGCTGTGGGAGAGGACGTGATGACCCCGATTGTTACTCAGACTCACTAAAAATTACTAAATTGACTGAAGACATTCAATACTCCAATGGCTAAGTGGCATTCAGACTGCTTGTGAGAGCAAACACTCTGTGTTTTCAAGCTTTCAGATGCACGGGATAATTTGATTAACAGCATTAGCTGCTAATGAGAAGAGAAATGTAGCTTGGCTGAGGAGAACTATTAAGGAGCTATTTCATTTAAAAACATTGAGTAAGGTCCAGAAACTAGCGATTTTCTGAGAGAACGGCCATTTTAGTTCACTAATTTGTATGAAAAGGTGCATAACGAATGCAAAATAACTCCACTATGTATAGCCCACACAACAGCTTGACTAAATCTAACAGAACAACCTTGAATTTTTAGGGGCAGACAATGGAAAATTGTGTTTAGACAACAACTTCCCTCCTAAAAGCATTTCTTTTCTAAGCCTCGGTTCATTCATAGCAGATCTCACAGGAGCTCTTGTCTTGAAAGCAGAATATTACTTATCTGACACTCCATCCTGCAATGTGGCAAGCAGGGAGACCTGAGGCAAGTGTTGAAACCAGAAAGAGCTTTAGTATCGCTCTGCTCTTAAAGTGTTTTTCAGGCATTACTGCTGCTGGAAAGCCCCAGTGATGGGAGTCATCATGTATCGCTTGCATAGTAACAACAGTCTGGTCTCTGTGCTTTTGCCTTGGGTGAACGGAGGGCCAGAAGTTTATTTTGGTCTCTAAAGCCTAGCTCAAGACATAGATCTACATAAAAAGGATGGAAACCAAAGCTTGCCAAGTTTTCCTACTAAAGCTTAAAATGTAAATGCACCAAAAGTTGTGATCCGAAGGATTAGCTTAGTAGTGGACAGAATAAAAATCTAAAGCCTGTGATAGAATATGTCAAGGTATTAGTTACAAGTTATTATCGTAAGCTCCTAATGTAGCCAACTGAGAAGCCTTCAAAGATTTTCTACATTTCTTGCATATTAACTATAGTTTAACTCGTACTAAGATCAGTGTAAAAACATTCCCTCATTACCATGATTAGATAAACAAAACTGATAAGCAAATCTGTAACAATCTGCTATATCTTTCAAAATATAATAGTTTCTATAGTTAATGTTACCAAAATTATGCTAAATTAAAGTCATTTCCTTATTGATGCATGTATTTAGTAAAACATGGTCTATGTAGCACTACTATGTAGCATGATCAAATACACAACCCGATAAGTATGATGCATCCATAAATGTTCTTCGCTTTCATTCGTGTGTTTTACCTTTTAGTAATAGCTGTGATTTCTCATATACTGACTACGCTATGCATGACGTATATCATGAAGTTTAAGAACATATCTCTCCAGTGTTGATGATCAAGTGTTTTTGCTCTTGCTATTTCTCTCTCGCTATTGGCTCGTGCCTCTGTCGACAGCTAGTTTTTCCCGGTATCATGCAGAGCAAGTAGGTTCAGAGCTTGGAGGATTGTGTCAACAAAAAAAGTTCTCAATGCAGAGATGGCTTTGAAGTTAACAGTGGCAGAATGGTGTTAACCTTTGGTGTGTAAATAGAAACACAGTCTTCCACTTACTGGGGATTTCAAATATCTGCACGGTCATTAGTGCTATTCAATGTACCTCATCTTTGCTATTCCACAAATCTAATCCCCCCCCACTGAAAACTCAGTGGTGAGGAGTGAGATAAAAGATTGACATGTTTAATTAAATTGATAATGTGCTAATTAAGCTTTTTGTGCATTTTGACTTCTTTATATAGCTTATTAGGATACAAACATGATACTGTTATTATTTGTGTATTTGTGTTTTCTGAAGCGATTTAATAGTTCAAGGTTTTGATGAGACGCCACGCCTATTGCATGATTTTATTTCCTGTCTGAGATCAAGCCTAGTGGTCAATTTAAAAAAAAGACTTGTCTAGTGCCTTAATGTTTGCAGTTTTTTTGTTTAGGTTCAGTTTTTGCCTTGTGATGAAAATATATTTTTCATTTAGTCTTTTTTTTATATTCATTCATTTGAATAAAATAGTATCTAACATTTAATAATTAGAAGAACATGCAAAATTAAATCAAATATTCAAACATTTATATATACCTGTCAGACTCTGTTCCATGTTTTGTGTGTGTCTTGCTCCCCATGTGCCTTCCTATGCCCTTATTTGGTTAGCTTCCTGTTCCTGTCCTGATTAGTTTAGTTCATATGTCCCAGGTGTTTCCCTTGTTGTTTCATTGCTCCCAGGTGTGTCTCGTCATCCCCTCCTCCTTTGTGTATAAATAGTGTTCCCTGTGTGTGCTCCAGCGTCCGGTATTGTTCATGTCGTCAGGTATAGCGTGAGTGTTCCATGTTCCTTTGTGTCAATTAAACCCATTTGGATTAATGTACTCCTTGTCTCTCTCCGTTCCTTGATCCTCAGTCTGCTCAGCAGTGCACCCGTGACAGAATACCAATATGTAAATGATATGCGTGCGGCCCGCGAGACTTGCACTTGGACCACAGTGCGGCCCGGTGGGAAAAAAGGTTGAGAACCACTGATATATACTGTTTCAACTTAAACAGTCTTAGACTTTTCTGATTTTTTTCTTCAAAAAATTAAGAGCATTGTTAATATGTTGTGGTGTACTTTTTTTTTTTCGCATCGTGTTTTTTTTTTACTTCAAATTTAATGCACATTTTTTCCATCTTGTCATCAAAATCCTTGTCAAAAATCTGGTAACACTTTATAATAACTTTAATTGATAAATCATCAACAAACATTATACAATGCTTAATAGATCATTAGTTAATATACATTTAACATAGCTAGAAATATGAGATAATATGCTTGTTAATGTTTACTAATGAACTTATTAAACATTACCCAGTGATTAACAGGTCATTATTTAATGTAAATTGTTTAATGTAACACGTTTGTGAAGTGCTTAAAATGACTAATTAAATTATTTTTTCACAGAATTTGTAAATGTAAAAAAAAGGCCATTAGGTAATACACAAACTGAAGTTTAATGACATTTGTTAGTATACAAAATGACATTTACAAATAAGCTTTTAATCGTTGTATAACATCTGTATAACACTTATTTGTAGATTTTCAATAAGTGCATGATCATATGAATTGAAAGTTGACATTTGTAAGCATTTTAATTTACATAAAATAATGAACTGTTAATCATTAGGTAATTAGACATTAGGTAATAAGTTTATTAGTAAACATTAACAAGCACATTATCTCACATTTCCAGCTATTTTAATATATATTATCTAATGATCAGTGTTGGGAAGGTCTTTGGAAATGTAATAGGTTACAGATTACAAGTTACCCTATTTAAAATGTAATAAGTAGTGTAAATATTTCAGTTACTTTATTAAAGTAATGTAACTTATTACATTTGATTACTTTTTGATTACTTTTCTACTTTTCTAATGAATGTTTTCAACTATTAATCATTTTCAAACATTAAAACCAGCCATGGTTAACTTTACACTAGTATTCAACACTAATTACTGTCAGATTTGGAAAATCCTCACAAATCCACTTGAATTAAAATTATAAAAATGTAATTTTAAAGCACAGCCACCACAAAATCAGACTTTAGCACATCTTTTTACTTTGAGATCGTTCTGAGGTTAAACACAGATTTGAAATCATAACAAGATATAGTTTAATAGCTATGATACTGTTTTTGAAATCAAATATTTGCATAGCAAATATGTCAGGAAACACTGGCATCTAACATTGCCTTGGAAAAAAACAGTTAATCTTGAAAAATAAAGCTATCAAGTAAAGTTATCGAATACGCGTGTGTCCTGTTCGGTGTCCTAAACTCCTTAAACATTGGTGTGTCATATTTTAGAACAGCCAATGCATTTGGGGAAAGAAATCAATTAAATCTGTATGTGTGTGTGTGTACTGGTTTAACTATACTTTTGAGGACCAAATGTCCTCACTTATATAGTGAAAGATCATGACAACCCACTAGTGAGGACATTTTACTGGTCCTCTAGTTAAAAAGACTTATATATCAGTTAAAGATGATTTTATTTAAATCTAGTGTTTTGAACAAGGTTCTGTGAGGGCTAGGTTTAGAGGTAGGGGTTGGGCTAGCTGATAGAAAATATCATTAACCTTATATAAAATCAATGGAAGTCTATGCAATGTCTTCACTAAGATAGCAAAAAAGATTGTATGTGTGTGTGAAAATATTCAGATGTAACCCCCTTTGTAATCGTTAACATTTTCATAAGTAGCTGTAATTTAATTAAACATTTTTTTCAGTAACTGTAACAGATTGCAGTAACATTTATTTTGTAATTAAATTATGTAACTCCGTTACATGTAACTAGTTACTCACCAACACTGCTAATGATCCATTAAGCATTATATAAGGTGTGTTAATGATTTATTAATCAAAGTTATTATAAAGTGTTACCAAAAATCCTTGTGTTAAACATTACCAGCGTGGTTGTGTCTTCGAACCAATATGAACATATTCCAGTTTCTTAAAACATTAAACATAAATTTAAGTATTTATGCGATAGACAGTCGCTGCTTGAACTTCTGTTTCATTTAAAAACTGTGGCAGACTGTCTCATACAACATGTGATGAAGAGATAAATTATGCACTGATCAATTTCAAGGTGTCTGTTGGTTAGATTGCTGCTATGTCAAGTGAAAAGGCTAGCTATGTGATGTTTTATTTACACACTGGGTCCACTGTCATCTTTGATGATGTCTGTTTTGTTTTTCTCTGTACCATGCAAATGTCATGCTTTCAGCAGGTCATGAAAATGCCATTATTTGCCAATGTTATGAACATTGTGCTATAATTTTGAAGCTTAACAACATGCCAGCCCTCAACTAGTATGCAGGTCAATACTTTGCATGCATTGCCTCTCTCATTGGAAATCTTTCAGCTCCCTCTAGGAGATGCCAATCATCTTTGTGTTTAATATTTTATCACTGAATCAAGCAGGGTCCCCCAAAGGGCTATTAACACTGACTGACTAACAGAAGCACATCTGCTGGGGTATGCTGGGAAACTACCTTTGATAAGTGCCACATTGAAGCAACAAAACAACAACTGGATCAGTCCAGTAATGTCATCACATTGATGGGTGACTGAGTCCATTTTTAAGCTTGTTATATTGATAAAATTCAGGAACTGATCTCATATCAGAATGGGAAATTCACCTTGACTATTATTCACATCTCAATATCTGTGAATTCAACTCCATATCTGGCTGACAGATTTAGCCCTTAATCCATTTGAAATAATGAGGCACATTCCGTGGATCTGGGTGGTGTTACGAACAGTTTCAGAAAGTTAATCTGATGAAATCTACTCTTATGTGAGAGAGCTGTGGCAGGACTAGTTATTGGCACCCTGTGTAGAATCGAAACAGGATGTGAAAGCTCAATCAGAATCTAAATTGTGCAAGAGAAAGAGAACTGATTTGTTCTGTTCTCTGATTTTCAGGGGTCGACGTTTTGATGGGAAAGAGGAAGAGGCAATGGAGGGTAAGGGAAATGGGCAGCACGTCCATAATGAAGTGGAGAATATTTTATGTGTGTTGCTTGCAAAGACCAAATGCATCATTGTGAATCTGTATTTGTTTATCTAAAGTAATTTTTGAGATTTCCTGAAATTTCCTGATGCTAATATGACTTTGCTATGGAGTGGCTGGTTATCTATGTGTAGATTTGGCACATGTGAAATAGATGTGTATCATAATAAATAGGGGAAAATGTCTAGTGAATTATATACAGGATATGTGATAAAATGAATAATGTTAACCCAAATCATTATTGAATTGTTACATTTTGAAGGTGAATTTGATTTGAATAACAAGAAGAGTAATTTACTGAATTGAAATTATTGTAATTCAAAGAAAATCAAAGTAATGCATTCAAGGAAATTAATTCTCTGAAAAGCTTTTAAACCTCCAAACTAAAGGCTTTATTTGAAATGACTATTTCTTTGAAATTCAGTACTTCATTACATTTAAATTCAAATTACAATTCTGCATCCTCAATTCAGTTGTGAATGGCACACAGCCATGTTTGTTGTTTGAAGTGAAGCTGTTGACAGAATCCATTACATGGCTTTTTGTTTATGGATTGATAGTTATGCTAATAGGATTTCTTTCAATTGTTCTGCTTTTTAAATTTGTATTTTGTCTTTCTCTGTGAGGTCATTGTTCCTGATATAAACATCAAAAAATGGCTACAGACTTTTTACCTTTGCACAGGCTCTCATTTTTCTGTTCATAATAATTCACCGGAATCCTGAGGAGCACCTGAAAACATATAAAACACTTCTACAGGCGTTTACAATCCACCTGAGAGCCCCTGACTGGGTAGAGCGGATGTGTCATGTTCTCCTGCCTCTGCTTTACAAGGGAACAGTTTGTTTCAGCCAGGTGGAGGTCAGAGACTATTGCATCAGTTCGGTAAAAACACAAGCTCATAAGTATAAATAATGAGTCTGATGAGTGAAATAAAAGAAGATTGCAGACCCAAAAGCACCACCCGTCTGGAGGGAATTCCAGAAGCAGCTGCTCGGATTGGCCGGTCTGCTTCATTACTGTAATTATTTCTCCTCAAGACCTGAAGACCTGAGCATTTTCGACACAGAGAGAGAGAAGGGGCAAACAAAGATTTGGCCTATTTTAGGACTGCTTTCATAAAGCAAACAGCACTGCCATCATGCCTTCCTGGAGTCTATCCAGTCTATTTCCCGCAAGGAGACCGACATGACAGCACAAAAAGAAAAAAAGCCCGGTTTCTGGACATGGCCGGTAAACAAACCTGCTCGAGGGGGTTCGTTCCTTGCCCGGCACCTGCCACTATTACTGGAGAGCAGGTGCAACTGTGTTCATTAAGATACACATCAGGACACAGAAGTCCTTAAGAGCTGGTTGGGGGCACATTTTGCAAGGCTGCCTTGCAAACACAACATAGCAACAAGGTGAGTGAAGTAATTTCAGCTTGAATAATGGGGGGCGTCTCGTGAGCCTGACAGACATGTGCGGCGAAAGCAATTTCACAGCATCTCTCCGTCGCTGTTCGTGTGATCTATTCGTGGTGTTCACCAACACCGTGGTCAATATGACAGACACCGGTGGTTCGGGCCTGATAAGGCAGCCTGAAAGAACACGGCTTGGGTGCTGCACGTGCGTCTGTCAACCACGGTTCCTTAAGAGACAACGGGCATTCAGAAAGGTCAGAAAAATAGATGACATCAGCTTACCGTAGCGGATGTTTTTGGATAAAGTGCAGCAGTGCTACTATGTATGTCATTTTAAAGGCATTTGCTTTAAATTCGGCTATATTAGGTGATATGACAGGCGTCTGATCCCACAGGAACCAGTAGAAAAATAATTAGGACATGGTAAACATGATGGCGGTGTTGGACAACACGCAGTCGCACAGTTAGATGCACACACGCCCATCTTAAACACATAGTAGCGTAGAGAATGATGGCTAACTCTTCCCTGGGCTTCTGTAACAACATATGTTTGTAAGTAATTAAAAGAAGTTCCCAAGTGGTTACTATGTCATATTGAAATACAATATGGTGAGCAAATTACCTTTCCACAGCAGTTTATGCAAAGTTAGACACAGGAGACCGCTTTGCCTCTCCCTGCTGCCACATGGAGGGATTGACAAAGACAATCTCCTTCTCTATTGATGTATTGACTTCTAATTAGTCTGTCAGGAGCTGTACCTTTTAAGAGTATGGGAATAATTGATGATGTCTTACCTAGCAAAATTAGGAAAGCGAGAAACATTTTATATTTCATCAAGTCTAAATAAGGGGAGGTGGGGCTTATGAAATATGCAGTGTTGGTTTGAAATATTCATATCTAAGCTATAGAATTGTGATGCCCGGAGCTGCAATAGTTGCACATTCAGGTTTCATTGTTGATGTCAGCACTCGAGGCATAGTGTGTGTGTAACACACACACAAACACACACACACACACACACACCTCTGTATAGCTATCTTTGTGAGGACATACATTGACACAATGCAATCTCTAGCTCCTTACCCTAAACCTACCCATCAGAACTAAGTGCCTCACCCAAACCCTTACCCTAAACCTAACCTTTACCCAATTATAAGCTGACCCCTAAAACCAAGTCTTGACCCTCAAACAGGCCTTTAAAGGGCTCTCAGAAAGTGAGGACCGGCCAAAATGTCCTCACTTTACAAGATTGTCCTCACTCCGATGGTCTAAAACTCAAACTGGCCCTCACAAAGATAGCTGTACACACACACACACACACACACACACACAGGTTTGTTTTTGTGAAAAGTGGGGACATCCCATAGGCGTAATGATTTTTCTACTGTACAGACTGTATATTCTATTGCCCTACACCAACCCTACCCCTAAATCTACCCCTCACAGGAAACTTTGTGCTATTTCAGATTTTCAATACACTCCATTCTGTGTGATTTATATGCATTTTGAAAAGTGGGGACATGGGGTAATGTCCTGAAATGTCACCATCTCCTTGTAATACCCATGTCATACCCTTGTCATTATACAAATTTATGTCCTCATTTGTCACAAAAACGCGCGCGCACACACACACACACACACACACACACACACACACACTCATTGCTTGCCTAATATTTCCTCCTAACTGCTGTTGAGAAGAGACCCCCTAACAGTTGGGCCTATCATTGTGTTTTAAAGCGCCATTATGCTGCTCATTGCTGGATATCAGCGAATACACAGGCCTTCAGTTAGCCAACCGCAGCAGTTTGAGAGTGTGAGCGCTTGCTCTCGATCTCCACAGCCCAGACTTCCAGTGCCATTAAGCCCATTACATGCCCTGTGCGAATCTTCACTGCTTCTACAGCTCAAAGTGATGACTCCTCAAGCAGGAGCGTGAAATATCTGATGCAGAAATTAGACCGGAGCTTCAGCAAACGCATTAAAAGAATTGGCTGTTAAACGAGTTACGTCCTCTGGAAGAATTTATGCATAACATAGTATACCGAAGCATAAGGTTTGCATGTCTATTGACACCCCGGTATTGACAATTACTTACACGCTGCCCATTTCTGGGTATCAACAAGAATTGAGGAACTATAATGAATAATATCTATGTTTTGCAGTTCCGGTTATTGTAGCAATTTTATGAAAAACGATATATTTATTTATGTATTCAATCTGCCGTTTTTTCCAACTCTGTGATGCTATTGTTTATGCCAAGGAAATCAAGATTGGATTCAGTCAGTTCCAAGAATACTAAACAGTGTGTGCAGATGTTTCTGAGTCTTTCATTTCCATTCCACGATTGTTATTCTAATCATTTCCTAATTAATCAACAGCCATGCACCATGCTCAATAATATCTCTTGGTCTCCACAATAGATTTGGATTTGTCTTACCTTCCCAGGGCTTGGGCTCCATATATATCTCAGACTGAAGATACAGAGGGCCAATATCAGGAATACCACACTCAGAATGATGGCGGCACATTGGTAAGCACGATACCTGGCCTTTCTTTCCTTCTCTTTCCCCAGCTCAACCTATAGAAAACAGTCATGTTATCATACATTTCTATATTTATATGGTGTGATTTCATGTACAGGTTTTACACATTGAATATTTTATGCACCACAATGCTCAAGTAAGAAAGAAATAATCACATAGGCAATTTGAATTCTTCCGAGATCAGAACAAAAGGTTACATTTATTAAAATTGTCCCAAATTAAAAGTTTGTCTGTTCGATTAAATTCCCACAGCCTATGGCCGCAAATGAATAAAGAGAGGCTTTTGTTCCGGCTGAGTTCCAGGAGGGAGAGTCTAAAAGTTTACTATTCACAGTGTTGTGCTCCACTGTCTCTCAGGACATGGCCAATCAGAATTATGAAATATGGAGGAACAAGCTTTAATTAGCCAACATCTCTTGCCGAAACAGAAGCTTAAAGAACAGAAATAGCAGTGGTGACCGGGGGGCAGTGGATATTTAGAGCTTATAGCCTAGACCTCTATGAATGGGTATGGTTTTATGCTTTGATGAAATATTGAATAATGTACTTTATTATAATAGTAATGTTGAAATGTTGGTGTGAGGTGTCATTTAAATGAAATGAATCTTTAAATATATAACTAAAAAGGTCCACTAACATCTTGAGGTTCAGAGGTTTCATATTTAAAACTGTATGTATGTTACTTTAAAATGCGAGTTAAAAAATGTTCTTCCTTTTGGCTTTTTATAGTTCGAAGCACTTTTTGAGTCAGCAAGTGTTGTTTACAAGTTAGCAGGCTATTATTATTAGCACTTCTGATATAAAAAATAGTTTCTGTATAATATTAGCATTATGTTTTAATAAAACTGATTTTTTCCCCACAAAACTGCAAATGTCTAGCCAAATTTGCCAAAATATCCTTAAGCACTGTACGTTTTGCTCTGTTTTCAGAGTTATGAAATATTATATAGTCTGAAATATTTTCTATTTTGCCAAAATATCTGGCTGGACCAAAGTCAACACAGTTTTTTTCTGATTACTTTGGTGAGGTCTGTAGAACGGAAAGCGACGCCATCATTTCTTTGACTTTGTGACAGAATAAATAACAAAATGCGCCAGACTTTATGCAAAACAGTCAAAATGTGGCTTGCGAGACCACATCTGATTTATATAGCAGCCTGCAGCTCTGAATAATTTTATTTGTGACAAGGTGATAAAAAACATTCAGGGTTTAAATCCCAGAAGCCCACCCTTAATACTGCCCTTGGTGGTGACTTTATCTCACAGTTTAAGACACAGGAATTAGACCATGTCATTGAAGATATTTTTTCTGAACAATTTATCCATATACATATATATATATATATTCTTGAAAAGTATGCACACATATAAATGCGCTGAATAAGACAGTTTCACATTGAGTTTGTCATGAGCACCCTGTTAAAAACATCAAGGTTTAAACCCTCTCACTACGCATGACGGGAAACAGGAGGACAAACAATTAGAGAAGCCTGAAATTCCTCTAAAGATGAATTTCCCCTTGCATGAAGCAAAAATGTGAATAGAGACAGAGCTGAAATCCAGAGGTTGCATAAGCAGTGGAAACTTGACTGGAGGATAACGTCTGCTCAGAATACAAATGGCTCTGAAAATATACCGACGGCTGCCAGCAAAACAGTATTAAACCGGTTTAAGGTTAAGAATCATCCAGGCAATTCTGCTGTAGCGGGATTGAGTCTGAGTCTATGGCGATGAAGGGAGCCGAGGGCCCCCTGCTGATGAGAGTGAGTGAGGAAGGGCGAAGAGGAAAAAGAGAGGTAGAGCTGGAGGGAGGGTGCGAGAAAAGAGAAGGAGAGATGAGAGAGGAAAGGGAAAGAAGTTGAAAGAAAGGTGGAAGGAGAGAGAGAATAAGAGAAAAGGAAGAAAAACAGACACTGTAGACGGTTGTCGTTAGACGATTTTCATCTGAATGGATAAAACGGGAAGAACTGGAAGACGCTCAGCTGGAGAAAAGGCACAGGGTGAAAGCAAGCAACACAGAAAACTAAACATTCGAAAAGACTTGCAGTCAGAAATAATTAACATTTTACCCTTACTTGACATTCACGTCACAACCTTTGAAAAGAGCAGTTTAACACAAATTAAAGATCAATTTGAGATCTTCCACTCATCAAAACCTCTTTACTGAACCTTTCAAGTAGAAAAAAAAAGAAAATATAATTTAGTTAATTATTTTAGATGTATACATTACAGAGAGAACCATCATTCCACCTAAATATTGATTTTCTTATGAAGCATTGCATATTTAGATTTTGAGACTCCTAGACTAGACTTTTACTTGCTAATTTTCTATCGCATAAAAAGCTCACATGTAATACTCACATCTTTGCAAAGCCCTTGTTGACTGCTGAAGTAAGGGTTACTCTCCATAACTTGTAGCTGGAGCGAAGATAATCTTCTCTTTAAACCTTCTTCCACCCAGAAGTCCCTCTCACTGGGATCTAAAGAGCCAAACTTTCTTTCCACTCATAATTTGGGAACCCGATCAAGAGGGAGGGTTCCTCTTTCAGATGGGATGGAATAACTTTAACTACTGTGCATCTTTTTGTACACAGAACAGATGACATTCATCAGTGAATGGAGATTATGCTGATGTGAACACTATTAGTGGCCCAGATTATTTCTATTTCTGTTCTGTTCTGTTTCTTCTTTCATGGTCATTTACAGCCTAAAGTTACTATTATTCTGCTATACCTACTTGGTCATTATTAGTAGGCAACACAATCACATCTGGAAATGTCTATGAAGCTTTCAGGTTTACTAAAACAGAGTTAAAAGCTCGGCAGGAGAATTCACTCTGCTTTCCTTTGCTTTTTGTAGCAAGCAACTTTGGACTTTACAAGCCCACATTTTGAATTTGAAACCATATTTAATAATTAAATCTAAAACAGTGAACTTATCACATGAAAGCACAAGTATCAAAAGCATTACCTTTCTCATGATATGAATGTTGACCAACAAAATCATTTTGAAAAACATTTTGCACAATATGATAGCGGTTCTTTTATTGAGCTGTCTCTCTGTGGTCTGCACTTGGAGACTGTGGATAATGGATAAAAGCTGTGATGTTTATAACCTATAGCTTCTGTTATAACACTTCTCTTACAGCAAAGGCAGAATTTGCAGTTGATCTCAAGATGTGAGCCAAGATTTGAGGCGCTTGCATACCTTATATCAGGGGTCTTCGACGTTTTTCAGGGAAAGGACCCCTTCGTGATCTCACAACGTTCTATTAAAATGAATAAAGTTGTCTACACTGCATAATGAACCCCTTACTTACATTGTGTCGTTGTTAATGAGAGAGGATTCGCGAGAGTGAGCATAACTCAGCACCGAACAGAAACACCGGCGTTTTGAGCGGTGAGTGGATTCTAACTTAAACACCTCTGATTGGCCAGAGCTCAACAAACATGTCATTCACATTCTCCAGAGCTCAAACTCAAAAATGCAATAGAGCATTTGCTAAATCTGTTTTGGAAATAATATTATATCATTACAGTATCAATTGTGGGTGCTATTGCTTTCATTTCAGTGTGCTTTATTTAACTTTTTTTTTTTTTTTTTTTACCCATGTTTTAATTTTTTTAACAAAAAAATATTTATGATCAAACATTAATTGGCGGATCCCCTGCATCACCGCTGCGGACCCCCGGTTGAAGACCCTTGCCTTATATTGTTTCAAGTTTGACCCAAGACATTTGGAGAAATTTGACCCTGACTTGAAAAATAAGACATGATGAGCACTTAATATTTATTTTACTTGAAGATGCATGTGAAAGCTTGTGGTGGTCCATGCTGGAAATTACAAGAAATATTGAAGGGCTCTGTATGGTGCTCAATCAATAAAATGGTGACAAACTGGTGTTTTAGGCTAATATTTATACAGCCAGTGTCAGCCAGTTTTTTTGCAACCAGCTTGACTAAATCTTTACAGTCGCACTGGCATTTTCATTTTGCATAACTCATCTGTAAATCTGTTTCAACAGAAGCGTGGAGCTCCCATTGAGAGCCATTCCAACCAGGCAGCACTCAGGACAGCATAGGAAGGCTTTCTGAGCCATAAAAATAAAACAAACAACACTTCGGAGAACTGGAGTGACATTGAAAGGCCAAAGAAAATAATGTGAAACACTCAGCCAGTACAGAAGATGAAATCAAATAGATACAGTAGGGTGACGTACCAGTTATTTCTGACTACAAAGAAAAAAGGTGATTAACTTATTTCTTGTTTATAATCAGACAAATAAGGCACAACTATGAACCTAACCCTTTCTTTTCAACCAAGGTTTTCACCTTAATTCACATTAATAATATTTTTCAGATCTGTCAAGCTTATCATCACTATTTCCACTGTTGTTTCATGCACTGTTATGTGAACCGCAAGCTTGTGTTGTTAATTAATGGGAACACAGACAGACACAGTCATGCTGTTTCTGAGAAATCCATCAGCTACTTGCCATCTGCAAACACATGTTTGCCAATGCCAGACATTATCATGCTTCTCATGAAAGAATGCTAACTTAAGTTCCTCTCTGAACTGTTAATTTCAGAATTTTTCTCCGATTACTGAAACTTGAATCTCAAACACGTTATTTTCTGATTGTAAAGGGAGTTTCATTTGCTCATGATGAAGCTTCGCTCTCCTACTTTTCTCATCTTTTCTTTTCTATTGCCAAGGCTGCTTCTGTCAAAGATTCACAAAAGACACCCACACACACACTGCCAACGAAGACCACTACGAGAGCATGCTGTTTCTGAAGGACTTGGCAGGTGTCACCTGGTCGTGTGATTTAGGGCAAGTATAGGAGGATGAAGAGCTCATCTCTGGCCAACAAAAGTGAACCTGTTAACCACAGAATACATTTTGCTGTGTTCCTCTGTGTGCAGAAGAGGAAAATAAACATCTCATATTTCAATTGGCTTCCGGTCCGTGCTCGTATTGACTTTCAAATTCTTACTTTTAACATTCAAAGCTGTGCAAGGAACTGCTCCTTCATGCATATGTGATTTAGTTACTCCATACATGCCCCCGCAGTCTCTCCGTTCTCTAGACCCTCTCTTCCTTAAACAGCCTTCTTGCAGATTAAAAACTATGGGTGAAAGAGCCTTCTCTGTAGCGGCCCCTAGGTTGTGGAATGCACTTCCTTTAACTGTTAGGAATGCCCCCACATTAGGTAGTTTTAAGAAACATTTAAAAACTTCTTTTTAAGATAGCGTTTATGTCTTAATATTTTTTTTCTCTTTATATTCTATTGCTGTTGCATTTTTTATTTTAATGAATGTATTTTATACTATATTTGCTGTAGCGCTTTGGGTCTAAGAAAAGCGCATTATAAATAAAATGCATTATTATTATTATCCTTATTAATCTCTTATGCGACCATGAATCTCACGAGCAGTGATTTAAAATGTTTTTCAGTTGCCCAGTTTAGCACACACAAGGTTGAATATTACAATTTTACTTCAGATGAAAGAAATGACAAAGCAAGATTAACAAGCATCTTTCACTAACCTAATAAATAAAGGCATTCAGATGGAGACAGGGTCTTTTTTAATTGAATTAATTGCCATTAAAGTCTAATTGGCATTAAAGCACAATGATGTTATTAAGAGCTCTATGAATCATGTTTCTCCATTAGATTCCTTGATGTTCAAGACAAAACGTAGGTCTGAGAGACGAGTACAGGTACAGTCTGGCCCCAAGGTCTGTCTAATTGTATTAGTTTTCTTAGAGCAAGCAAAGCGAGTCAATAAATATTTGAGGGATAACACTGATTCAGTCTCAACGGAGAATCTTTGAACCGGCATGCTGGAAAACGAATAAATAGAGTCAAGGATCACAGTGTTGCAAATCTCAAAGTTAGCGCAATCGTCTCCCGCTCCTTACCTTGAGGGAAGAAAGCTGTGCGCTATGGGATTTTTGCAATTTCTTGCATGGTGGGACAGGTGTATTTGCTTTGGTAATTGTATTCCTTTTCCCAATTCATAATGTGATTAAATATTAATGCCATTCAGAGCACCAGAAAAAGCAGATCTCAGAAATGATCTAGGCAGCCATAATGCAAAAGTGTTTTCTCCCACTTCCTAAGTCTTTGTTACTGTATGAAAGTGCATTGCAGCAATCTGGATAGCAACTCTTTTTCTCCATCAGGTAGGTTTGCAAAGGTGGTCTATCACATAAAATGGAAAGAAAATAACAACATTGAGATTTTATCTCCAAGGGCCCTCAGAGTGCAATCACAAACTATTTTACTTTAAATGTTTTACTAAATCCAATTGACATGTTTTCCCCAAACGTGTCTTAAAAAGTAGATGCTATTGCAAATCAATAGGAGTGTTAATTGTATTTGTACAAACACAAAATACAGTAAGAGGCTATGGGTCAATTGTAATGTATTCGCATAGCTAGATTAGCCCAGAAACTGAACTATTCATTAAATCATTTGAATGCAGGCATTACAGCATTAAAATCTTTTTATTTTTTAATTTTTTTAAAGAAGAGTATTAACTTTTACTGCAGTACACTCTTAATTTAATGTCACCTGAGAATGAGTAGAGGGGTAATTTGGTCATTTTAATTAGGGATGTAGTTCAAAATAGAATAATGACTTTATTGAGTTTTATCACACCTGCCTCTTGACTTACTATTTTATGCTCTGAGAACTTCACACTGCCTAACTATTAGGACAACACGTTCCCAGCTTCTACACAGATTACACCTTTATTTTAAGATTAATAGGTTTGGACATAATTGTATATTTTTAAACTGCTCTACAGTCATTATAACTCAAATAGACAAAAGTAGATATATAATCAGACCCATAAGGCAAAAATAATGAAATATTTTTTACATATATTTCAGAATATTAAAAAATATTGTTAAAATGGAAGTTATAATAGTGTATATTTACATAAATACATTTTTGATGGGATAAATATATTAAATCTAAATATATCTATATTGTCCTTTTTTCCCATTTACCCAAAAGCTTGGAAATGTATTATTTTGCCCTTGAAGTACATTTTGTCATTTGAAGGTTTAAACAACATATATTTTCAACTCATATACATGAAATACAAAAATATAAAATAACATTTTAAAATATATACATTTTTCATAATATTTTTTGAATGGGGTTTAAACAATGATTTGTTTTCATAACTCATAATGACAGCATTCTTTTTTTTTTTTTGTTAATGAAAAGACTTATTTGAAGTCTTTGAATTGGCAGTCATATTCTGCATGTTGTACCACACTGATGAGAGTCTAAATATTAAATATGTCTTTTCTACATGACCAGTGTCCAGAGGTCACAGCGAATGTCCAAGCCCTTGTATTTATGGCTCCTCATGCCGAGCGCTGCGGGATCCAGGAAGAAATCCAAACTCTCACTGCCTTCACTATCAACAGCCCACCCTGCCCTTAGGCCAGACACCAGATTTTTCATGTCAGCTGGCACACACCTTCGTCTCATAAGTAGGTGTTTGACTTTCACAAGTCTCTCTCCATCCTGGCAAATGGACTCTTTGCCAAGGTTGCCATATCCTTGGGCTGTGTGGATGTCAGTTAAACATGCAGATTTCTTCTGCTTCACATTGTAGGAATTCCCATTGGGCTTCTATCAATGCTGCTAAATGTCTAATACAAGTTTTAACTTTTTTAGAGCAGAAAATATCCTCCTAATTACTTCAATTTACATAATTACTCCTCTGGTAAAGACTCATATTAGAATCATTGTGAAAAGTCAATTTCACATGTAAATTGATCTTTAACAGTGAGAAATGCTATTGATAGTTTTCTGATGACGAACAAACATTGGGAGTTAACAAAACTACAGCTCTTTAAAACGGTCTCTAATTAACTGTATTTTTAAGATGATATGTTAAATACTGGATTAACCTGCATTTACCAGTCCTAAATGACAAAAAGAGACAACTGTCAGTAAGAAAGAGATTTCCTAAAACATCCAAGTTGTATTTTGATATCCAAGAACTGCAAGGCATTACTATTAAAATGACTAAAATGCTGTTCTCTAGTCTGAAAAAGTAAATATGTAGCTGGAAAAGAGGAGCATATTTTTTGGTGACAATTTCTAAAACTGAAATAGTTCTGAGAAAAACATCTAAGATCATCTAAGATCTAAGAGTTCAAGTTTTTCTTTAAAAACAAAACACTACATATTCAGGTATATCTGAATATATGAATGTAAATCTGATCACGTAGTTAAACATTTTTCTATTTTTATAGCTAAATATGCAGAAATAACTATATCACAACCATATAAATATTGTTTTATAAAACCATTTGTATGTATAGTTCTGTTTGGTGATGTTAGTGGTACAGAATTACACACTTTAACTTTATGAATATCTCTGATCAAGCACATGGAATCATCAATAACAATGACTAATGATGAGATTATTAAAACTTGTGACAGGTGGAACATGTGGACTGAGGAATTGCCACGTTGCTTATGATTTCAAACTCTTTCAAGGGCACCTATTATGCAAAATTCACTTTTACATCTGATCTGATCGTCAATGGTGTAGTCAAGAACATCTGTGGTGTAAATTACAGTGTCTGGCATCTTATCTTACTTTCATCGTATTAAGGAAGTCACAAATACACCACAGGAAGCTGCAGAATTAACACCTGCACGAACAAAACAAACAAGACACAGACAGTTATTCACCTAAAATACTAAAAGAAAACGTCTCAGGTTACGTATGTAACCATGGTTCCCTGAGTAGGGAACGAGACACTGCGTCCTCTAGGGGTCGCTATGGGGAACAGTATACCCACGCCACCATGCTGAGGGGAGTACATGCCAGAAACCATGGCGAGCACTAAGTACCAACTCTACCATATTTCCTTATCTTTACTGCTTAACTCAATTCACCAGCGTCAGTTCAGCAGATAGAAGATTTTGTTTGTACTTGCATTTGCTGAAAGCTGAGTTGTTCCTCGTGGCTACTGGAGGGGATTCCGTTGCTGATTGGCTGTTGATTTGGCGCCGGAATGAGTTTGGATGACGTCCTTTTGGGGAATCCCTCGTTGGATTGGTTGCTTGCCGGGTTACGGAAGACCCTCTGGTTCTTCTGAGAGAGAGTCTGCTTTAGCAAAACTTTGCATTCTGCAGAGTTACGAAGCTTCAACTGACCTGAGTAGGGAACGAGACACTGCGTCCTCTAGGGGTCGCTATGGGGAACGCCTCGTTCTAAGGGGCCCTCGTGGCATAGATGGAAATGGTACATCCCAAAACGCTATGTTTGAGAAGTCATCAACTCAATCTAAGTCTTATAATGCTGGAGTGGCTAGCAGTTACTTAGCTGAGGGAGCAACACCCCTAGTTCTCAAACAAGAGGAGGCTCGACCTGCAGCATGTTCCAAAGCTGGAACAGCTAGCAATAATTTACTTAGCTGAGGGAGCAACACACCCAGTTCTCTGTCGAGAAGGGAGCTCTACCTACAACATTCTGAGAGAGAGTCTGCTTTAGCAAGACTTTGCGTTCTGCAGAGTTACGAAGCTTCAACGGAGCAGTTGAGTTCTCAGATGGTCGATCGCCTGATGATTCAGCTTGTGAGCACAAGTTAGAGTGCTCTCCACATGGTGACAAGGCCTTGCTCGGGAAAGCAAGTGGCGAAGAGCCTGCGTTCGGGAGAGCAAGCGGCAAAAGCCTTCACTCGAGAGAGTAAACAGCGAGAAGCAACTGAATCTGTCTTGCAGTGGGGTTTTGATCCGTGGCATACATCCAACCTACGGCGCGATCTTCCAATCGGCTTCTTGCAAGGCGGAGCGTGCATACATTAACAAGAGGCTTCAATTCATCACGAGGACACCTATAAAAGTTGTTAATACTTCTATAAAGTCTCTTAAATGCAAATATTGTACATACTATTAAAGTTTACTTCATTTCATCATTCTGCATTTGTCGTGCCTATTCGTTCAAGATGAAACTTCACATATTACACACATTTTAATAAACTTATTTCCTAAAAAAGGGTAATAAACACTGATTAAAGTTGCACCGATTACATGAAACACGTCAAGCATATATATAAGACATACAACATATTATTTGTGAATCTGGTTGCCCTGTTATGCGCATAACTGATTTTCTGTTGAAATTGTCTGTTGTAAGTTTCGTGTCCCTTTTTTTGGAATGCAGGGGGGAAAGGGGAGGTGTCCTGAGGTCATGCCCATGTCACGAGTTTGCTGATACAGTTTGCTGAGTTTGATTTAGTCACATTATCACTGTTCTTTAGGTCCGTTCTTTTGCAAGCCTGAGGGTGTGATTAAATTATTTGTCCTCTTCCTGTTGGATGTAGTAGTTCATTCATTGGTGGTCACAAGACCTCACGAGGTATCTATAAGTGGTTTAAGAACTTTTCAGTCCTGATACAAAAGATCTCTGTGTTATCTCCTGATTGGATTCGTTCGAAGCCTCATGATGAGTTGATTCAGTGGCATATCAGAGTCCGTTCATGATAGAAATCCCTACATAGGTTATGAGAAGATGTGAGCTACAACGCTGCTAAGAACCCACTAAGTTCGTGCCAGGCTTCGGCCTTGA